>NC_088397.1:59642023-59804523 GCF_034236695.1 Oncorhynchus nerka
GTTCCGACAATGCAGTAATAACCAACAAGTAATCTAACCAACAATTCCAAAACTACTGTCTTATACACAGTGTAAGGGGATAAAGAATATGTACATAAAGATATATGAATGAGTGATGGTACAGAGCAGCATAGGCAAGATACAGTAGATGGTATCGTGTACAGTATATACATATGAGATGAGTATGTAAACAAAGTGGCATAGTTAAAGTGGCTAGTGATACATGTATTACATAAGGATGCAGTAGATGATATAGAGTACAGTATATACGTATGCATATGAGATGAATAATGTAGGGTATGTAAACATTATATTAGGTAGCATTGTCTGTGACTTGAGTGAGTGACTGGATTCTTTGACAATTTTTTGGCCCTTCCTCTGACACCGCCTAGTATATAGGTCCTGGATGGCAGGAATGTTGGCCCAAGTGATGTATTGGTCCGTATGCACTACCCTCTGTAGCGCCTCAAGGTCGGATGCCGAGCAGCTGCCATACCAGGCAGTGATGCAACCGGTCAGGATGCTCTCGATGGTCGAGCTGTATAACTTTTTGAGGATCTGGTTACCCATGCCGAATCTTTTCAGTCTCCTGAGGGGGAAAGGTGTTGTCGTGCCCTCTTCACGACTGTCTTGGTGTGTTTGGAGTGATAGTTTGTTGGGGATGTGGACCTGAAGGAACTTGAAACTCTCGATCCACTACAGCCTCGTCGATATGAATGGTGGCGTGTTCGGCCCTCCTTATCCTGTAGTCCACGATCATCTCCTTTGTCTTGTTCACGTTGAGTGAGAGGTTGTTGTCTTGGTACCACACTGACAGGTCTCTGACCTCCTCCCTATAGGCTGTCTCATCGTTGTCGGTGATCAGGCCTACCACGGTTGTGTCGTCAGAAAACTGGGGCAGCCCATCAGGAAGTCCAGGATCCAGTTGTAGGTGGAGGTGTTTAGTCCCAGGGTCCTTAGCTTAGTGATGAGCTTTGTGGACACTATGGTGTTGAACGCTGAGCTGTAATCAATGAACAGCATTCTCATATAGGTGTTCCTTTTGTCCAGGTGGGATGGGCAGTGTGGAGTGAAATTGAGATTGTGTCATCATTGGATCTGTTGGGGCAGTATGCAAATTGTAGTGGGTCTAGATTTTTTATTTATTTCACCTTTATTTAACCAGGTAGGCAAGTTGAGAACAAGTTCTCAATTACAATTGCGACCTGGCCAAGATAAAGCAAAGCAGAACAACAACACAGAGTTACACATGGAGTAAAACAAACATACAGTCAATAATACAATAGAAAAATGAGTCTATATACAATGTGAGCAAATGAGGTGAGATAAGGGAGGTAAAGGCAAAAAAGGCCGTGGTGGCGAAGTAAATACAATATAGCAGGTTAAAAAAAACTAAATTTAAAAAATTAACACTGGAATGGTAGATTTGCAGTGGAAGAATGTGCAAAGTAGAGATAGAAATAATGGGAGTGCAAAGGAGCAAAATAAATAAATAAATACAGTAGTGGGAGAGGTAGTTGTTTGGGCTAAATTATAGATGGGCTATGTACAGGTGCAGTAATCTGTGAGCTGCTCTGACAGCTGGTGCTTAAAGCTAGTGAGGGGGATAAGTGTTTTTAGTTTCAGAGATTTTTGCAGTTCGTTCCAGTCATTGGCAGCAGAGAACTGGAAGGCGAGGTGGCCAAAGTAAGAATTGGTTTTGGGGGTGACCAGAGCGCGTTTCCGATTTCGGTTTCCGGGATGATGGTGTTGATGTGAGTCATCACCAACCTTTCAAAGCACTTGATGCCTACCGAGATGAGTGCTACGGGGCAGTAGTCATATAGGCAGGTTACCTTCTCTTTCTTGGACACAGGGACTATGGTGGTCTGCTTGAAACATGTAGGTATTACAGACTCAGTCAGGGAGAGGTTGAAAATGTCAATAAAGACACTTGCCAGTTGGTCCTGCGCATGCTCTGAGTACACATCCTGTTAATCCATCTGGCCCTGCGGTGAATGTTGACCTGTTTAAAGTCCTTGCTCACATCGGCTACAGAGAGCAGGATGGCTAAATAATTGAGCAGTATATCAGGGTTACTTGCTACTGTGATTCCTGAAATGCAGAGCCTGTTTATGGAATATTTTTTAAATCTGAAATGATCAGCTGGTTAACTAGCTCTCATTTTGACCACCACATGTTGCTAATACTAGCTAGCTAACCACTTAATATAACTGTTTTCTCAAAATGTATGTTAGCTAGCTAAGTTAGCCATGTTATAAATAGAACTCCCATCTGCCTTGGAATTCAGGACAAGATTTGAGAGCACTAGTTAGCTCCAAATGTAGTTAGTAGCTTTGACTACATGCTGACAGTGAATTCAGAGACTCGCTGTTAACATAACTGTACCTGGTTCTCGTGAAGCAATTGTAATGACAGTCCCCCACAACATACCTGAGAGTTTGTGTATAAAAACAGTTTGAGATGATTGTGAGGGGATTTCGCTAGTGGTTTGAGTAGAGAATTGGGCTTCCCGGTGGGCAGGGCTTAGCGAACAGTAAATGTTCTGTCGTTTTTTCACCCTTTTTCACCCTTTTATTTTCTTTGACCCTTTCAAGAGGAAGTGGGTTTAGAAATAACCTTCAGCCTTCACACCCCTCACCCTGCAGGAATGCCTCTGAATAACCCAGAAGATTGAATCTCTATAAGGCCCACACCATGTTCTGCTATTGTAAAGGATGCCACACCGAGGCACAAACCCAGGACCTCTGCCCTGCTAGCACATGTGACCGCCCTCCTGAAGCGTCTTACCAGTTGGCACCACTTGAAAGCTAGCAATTTGGCGGCGCAAGTGGCGATACTTCAGGCTGAGGAGTAAGTTTAACACATCTCCATATGCTACACTATGGTTCTTCGAAAGATAATAGATGGCGAGGAAATGAGGGATATGAATTAGTATGGATAGGCATTAATGTGGCATATGCTGTGGTCCATTTACATCTGCTTGACCAATTTGTTTTTTGGATTATTGATTCATTTAACTGTTTAACATGGGCATGTTGGGGGTATTTTGAGCATTAAGGGTATTTTTTCATAGTTGTTACAGATTTAATTCCACCTAGTAGCTGACTCTCCACATTATTTCTGTAACATTCTCAATTTTAGTGATTAAACCCTAGATTTGAAGAGCTATCTAATATGACCTTAATTGTATCAGAAATGTGATGATTACATCATAACTTTTTTTTTTTAAATCAAATAGTATCGCAAATCAGGTTTCTAGTGTCAATATTATGTTATGAACAATAATCCGAATGAAAGGTTGTGTGTTACAGATGGTAGTTCTGTAAGGAAGAGAATCAGAGCTGACTAGTAGAATAATGGGAGGAATAGGGCAAGTTTGAAAGGGGAATAAGTGCAATATGAAAATGGAGGGAAGCAAGGCAAAAATTATCTGTGAATACAGAAACCTTTTATGATTCTGCTCAGTTTTTACCAACAAGAAATTATAGTTGTGTGTCATCATAATTATTTTAGATTAAACTGATCAAATAATCAAATGCAGTGTAAAGCAAGTTCAGTGCATAATGTTCCAAGCTGAACCTTGAAATGAAGACAAACCAAGATTAAACATCCTCCTACTCAATTTCACTTCATCAGCAAGTACATCTAAATGTAAATGTACTTTGCAGAAACATGCAAATCAAAGGTGACGTGTCCTACATAGCTTCCAAATGTGTAAACAATTTCATTCCTTTGCATTGCCTGGTACTGTTCAATCATGTTGTTCATCATACTCTTACATTCGATTTGAAAAAGGTAGACGATATAAAACAGTTGGTTGGTAAACTGTAAACAAGCTGTCCTTGAACACGGGGGTTGAATGTAGAAATTGAAAGCACCAATACCTGATAGTTGCTGAGATGTTAAGAGCTTACCCTCTTAAGGGCACTTCTCAGTATTTGGTATTCAGACTTACCTTACACAGGTGCACAACAAGCTCTTTGGGAGTGTCTCCCTTATGTGCACTGAATAAATGTAATTCAACCACTGAAAACCCTCCTATTTGCTGACCAACCGATTTCCTCATGGAGTTGACATTGTTTGGCATTTTCAGCAGTAGCGTTGTGTAGGTAAAAACACTGGGAAAGCCACGCCAAGCCAGTAAAAAAAGCCATATTACAACCTATGTTGTGGCTATTTTACTGGCTAGTGTTGTTTGTTCTATAACAATCCCCTTTACAAAGATATTACATTTTACCTAGATCGTATCAATAGCTCTTATCCATTTTCAAATTACAATGTATTGAGAATGGTGTTATTTCTATCAGGAAAATATTTATTAGTTGTTTTTCCACTTGGAACCGACGGGTTGTTAATCGTTTCCTCGCACGTAAAGGTGGTGGAATTATGAAGGAATTAAGTCAAAGTCAGAATATGGGGCTGTAGACACACCTCCCTCTGGAAACACATCTCCATTTATTTGATCTCCATGCCAAAGTTTTTTATTTTACCTTTATTTAACTAGGCAAGTCAGTTAAAAACAAATTCTTATTTTCAATGACAGCCTAGGAACAGTGGGTTAACTGCCTTGTTCAGGGGCAGAACGACAGATTTGTACCTTATCAGCTCCGGGATTCAATCTTGCGATTACTAGTCCATTAATCTAACCACTAGGCTACCTGCTGGCCTAGGTTTTCCCCTTGCGTCAGTTCAAGGTCAGAATACATGTAGAGAGAAAAGTGCATAAAATGGGAATAAAGTTCAATTTATGCACCCGCAACACAGCTCTGAATTCCCCCCTTTGAAAGAGAGGTGGTCTAAGAGGGATCGATTGTGTGGGGGAGTGGCTTTTGACTTGGTCAATTACCCACCATTGATATGTTGTTGTTCCAGTTGTGTTTGTACTCTTGATCTAGAATTAAACCTATGTGCCCTGAGTGGACCAATTCAATGGGGTATGGATTTCTCCACCATTGAGTCCAAGTCAAGGATGTCTCTCGTTATGAAAAAAATGTGCACTAATGCCTCGTTATATGGCGTCTCAACTATGTTAAAAGGTACTATTTAATTGCTTGGAAAGAGTATTAACGATCATACACTTCTATCAATAAACTAACAGACATGTTAACAGCATGTCAAATCATTAAATTAAATTAAATTGTATTTGTCATATGTGCCGAATACAAGTGTAGACATTACCGTGAAATGCTTCATTATGAGCCCTTTCCCAACAATGCAGTTAAAAAGTATGAAAATGAACAAAAATAAAATAGTAACACAATAAAATAGGAATAGCAGGGCTATATGTAGCTCACTGACGTCACTGGTACGCCTTTTCCGGTCACAACTTGCAGACTTGTTTACGTGTTGCTGTGCGTTTTGTTGCCAACCTACTTTGCTACCTGACAACTTTACGGTTTTTACTTTTTAATTACCGTTTATATTTTTGTTTTTCCCCTCAACTTTTTCACTCTGGACGCTTTATCTGGACATGGTTCGTCAGGACCTCCAACAGCCGAAGCTAAGTAGTAACATTAACATGATGCCTTCTAATTGCAGTCGCTGTACTCATAATATACAGGAGAACGATCGCCTTACGGCGAGGATAGCTGTGCTGCAAGCCCAGCTTCAGACGCAATCGTTAGGCAAGTGTAATTTCAGTGTAGGAAAGGATGAAACAGCTTCTGTTCCACCAGTAAGTACAGATAGTAAAGTTAGTATAAATCCCCTCGCACGGTCCCGGGTTTCTGGAAGGAAATGCTGTAGGAATGCTCAACCGGGAGTCGGAGTCAGAGGCCGAGCCTTCTCTTGTCTCTACTCCTCCCGTTACGGGGTCTGAGACGCCGAAGCTTCCCACCATTAGCGCTGACAAATTGAAAACTCTAGTCATTGGCGACTCCACTACCCGCAGTATTAGACTTCAAACGAATCATCCAGCGATCATACACTGTTTACCAGGGGGCAGGGCTACCGACGTTAAGGCTCATCTGAATATGGTGCTGGCTAAAGCTAAAACTGGCGAGTATAGAGATATTGTTATCCACGTCGGCACCAACGATGTTAGGATGAAACAGTCAGAGATCACCAAGCGCAACATAGCTTCAGCGTGTAAATCAGCTAGAAAAATGTGTCGGCATCGAGTAATTGTCTCTGTCCCCCTCCCAGTTAGGGGGTGTGATGAGCTCTACAGTAGAGTCTCACAACTCAATCGCTGGTTGAAAACTGTTTTCTGCCCCTCCCAAAAGATAGAATTTGTAGATAATTGGCCCTCTTTCTGGGACTCACCCACAAACAGGACCAAGCCTGACCTGCTGAGGAGTGACGGACTCCATCCTAGCTGGAGGAGTGCTCTCATCTTATCTACCAACATAGACAGGGCTCTAACTCCTCTAGCTCCACAATGAAATAGGGTGCAGGCCAGGCAGCAGGCTGTTAGCCAGCCTGCCAGCATAGTGGAGTCTGCCACTAGCACAGTCAGTGTAGTCAGCTCAGCTATCCCCATTGAGACCGTGTCTGTGCCTCGACCTAGGTTGGGCAAAACTAAACATGGCGGTATTCGCCTTAGCAATCTCACTAGGATAAAGACCTCCTCCATTCCTGTCATTATTGAAAGAGATTATGATACCTCAAATCTCAAAATAGTGTTACTTAATGTTAGATCCCTTACTTCAAAGGCAATTATAGTCAATGAACTAATCACTGATCATAATCTTGATGTGATTGGCCTGACTGAGACATGATGAATTTACTGTGTTAAATGAGGCCTCAACTCCTGGCTACACTAGTGACCATATCCCCCATGCATCCCGCAAAGGCGGAGGTGTTGCTAACATTTACGATAGCAAATTTCAATTTACAAAAAAAAATGGCATTTTCGTCTTTTGAGCTTCTAGTCATGAAATCTATGCAGCCTACTCAGTCACTTTTTATAGCTACTGTTTACAGTCCTCCTGGGCCATATACAGCGTTCCTCATTGACTTCCCTGAATTCCTATCGGACCTTGTAGTCATAGCAGATAATATTCTAATCTTTGGTGACTTTAATATTCACATGGAAAAGTCCACAGACCCACTCCAAAAGGCTTTCGGAGCCATCATCGACTCAGTGGGTTTTGTCCAACATGTCTCTGGACCCACTCACTGTCACAGTCATACTCTGGACCTAGTTTTGTCCCATGGAATAAATGTTGTGGATCTTAATGTTTTTCCTCATAATCCTGGGCTATCGGACCACCATTTTATTATGTTTGCAATTGCAACAAATAATCTGCTCAGACCCCAACCAAGGAACATCAAAAGTCGTGCTATAAATTCACAGACAACACAAAGATTCCTTGATGTCCTTCCAGATTCCCTCTGTCTACCCAAGGATGCCAGAGGACAAAAATCAGTTAACCACCTAACTGAGGAACTCAATTTAACCTTGCACAATACCCTAGATGCAGTTGTACCCCTAAAAACTAAAAATATTTCTCATAAGAAACTAGCTCCCTGGTACACAGAAAATACCCGAGCTCTGAAGCAAGCTTCCAGAAAATTGGAACGGAAATGGCGCCACACCAAACTGGAAGTCTTCTGACTGGCTTGGAAAGACCGTACCGTGCAGTACCGAAGAGCCCTTACTGCTGCTCGATCATCCTATTTTTCCAAATTAATTGAGGAAAATAAGAACAATCCGAAATTCCTTTTTGATACTGTCGCAAAGCTAACTAAAAAGCAGCATTCCCCAAGAGAGGATGGCTTTCACTTCAGCAGTGAAAAATTAATGAACTTCTTTGAGGAAAAGATCATGATTATTAGAAAGTAAATTACGGACTCCTCTTTTTTTCCTTTGGGGTGGCAGGGTAGCCTAGTGGTTAGAGCATTGGACTAGTAACCGAAAGGTTGCAAGTTCAAATCCCCGAGCTGACAAGGTACAAAATCTGTCGTTCTGCCCTTGAACAGGCAGTTAACCCACTGTTCCTAGGCTGTCATTGAAAATAAGAATTTGTTCTTAACTGACTTGCCTAGTAAAATAAAGGTCAAATTAAATTTTAAAAAGTAAATCTGCATATTCCTTCAAAGCTCAGTTGTCCTGAATCTGCACAACTCTGCCAGGACCTAGGATCAAGAGATACACTCAAGTGTTTTAGTACTATATCCCTTGACACAATGATGAAAATAAGTATGGCCTCTAAACCTTCAAGATGCATATTGGACCCTATTCCAACTAAACTACTGAAAGAGCTGCTTCCTGTGCTTGGCCCTCCTATGTTGAACATAATAAACGGCTCTCTATCTACCGGATGTGTACCAAACTCACTAAAAGTGGCAGTAATAAAGCCTCTCTTGAAAAAGCCAAACCTTGACCCAGAAAATATAAAAAACTAGCGGCCTATATCGAATCTATCTAATCTGACCGCAGTGGGGAAGGTGGAAAGCTGACAAATCACTGACAAACTGAAATGGTCCACCCACACAGACAGTGTGGTGAAGAAGGCGCAACAGAGCCTCTTCAACCTCAGGAGGCTGAAGAAATTTGGCTTGGCACCTAAAACCCTCACAAACTTTTACAGATGCACAATTGAAAGCATCCTGTTGGGTTGTATCACCGCCTGGTACTACAACTGTACCGTCCGCAAACGCAGGGCTCTCCAGAGGGTGGTGCGGTCTGCCCAACGCATCACCGGGGACAAATTACCTGCCCTCCAGGACACCTATGGCATCCAATATCACAGAAGGCCAAAAAGATCATCAACGTCAACAACCACCCGAGCCACTAACTGTTCAGCCCGCTATCATCCAGAAAGCGAGGTCAGTACACGTACATCAAAGCTGGGACCGAGAGACTGAAAAACTGCTTCTATCTCAAGGCCATCAGACTGTTAACTTCTTGCGACTAGGTGGCGCTATTAAAAGTTTTGGATGAAAAACGTTCCCGTTTTAAACAAGATATTTTGTCACGAAAAGATGCTTGACTATGCATATAATTGACAGCTTTGGAAAGAAAACACTCTGACGTTTCCAAAACTGCAAAGATATTGTCTGTGTGTGCCACAGAACTGATGTTACAGGCGAAACCCAGATAAAAATCCAACCAGGAAGTGACGCATTTTTTGAAACCGCCTCATGCCAATGACTCCTTATATGGCTGTGAATTAGCTACGAATGAGCTTACGTTTTCCACGTATTCCCCAAGGTGTCTACAGCATTGTGACGTCTTTTTAGGCATTTCCATTGAAGAACATGGTGTCTCCCGCAGAAAATCTTGCGTGAAATACTGAGGTAGCCATTTTTCCATTCGCTTCTTATGAGAAACCAATTGCCTCATATATATGTTAAAAACACCTTGAGGATGGATCCTAAACCATGTTTGCCGTGTTTCTGTCGATATTATGTAGCTAATTTTGAAAAAAGTTTGGCGTTGTAGTAGTAGGATTTTCCGGTCGATTTCTCAGCCAAGGATGATGAAGAAACGGGAGCTTTTTCGCCTACAAAAATAATATTTTTGGAAAAAAGGAACATTTGCTATCTAACTGGGAGTCTCCTGAGTGAAAGCATCTGAAGTTCTTCAAAGGTAAATGATTTAATTTGGTTGCTTTTCTTATTTTAGTGAAAATGTTGCCTGCTGCCAGCAGAGCCTAGCATAGCATTATGCCATGATAAACTTACACAAATGCTTGTCTAGCGTTGGCTGTAACGCATATTTTGAAAATCTGAGATGACAGTGTTGTTAACAAAAGGCTAAGCTTGTGTTTGAATATATTTATTTCATTTCATTTGCGATTTTCATGAATAGGAAATGTTTCTAGTGGTATTTATGTCCGCTGCGTTATGCTAATGCATTTGAGGCTATGATTACGCTCCCGGATATCCAATTTGTAAGTCGCTCTGGATAAGAGCGTCTGCTAAATGACTTAAATGTAAATGTAAATGTAATATGGGATTGCTAGTCGCAAAAGGTTAAACAGCCATCACTAGCACATTAGAGGCTGCTGCCCTATATACACTACCGTTCTAAAGTTCTAAAGGGGTCACTTAAAATGTCATTGTTTTTGATAGAAACGCACATTTTTTGTCCATTAAAATAACATCAAATTGATCAGAAATACAGTGTAGACATTGTTAATGTTGTTAATGACTATTGTAGCTGGAAACAGCTGTTTTTTAATGGAATATCTACACAGGCACATTATCAGCAAACACCAATGGCATGTTGTGTTAGCTAATCCAAGTGTGTCATTTTAAAAGGCTAATTGATCAATAGAAAACCCTTTTTCAATTATGTTAGCAAAGTTGAAAACTGTTGTCCTGATTAAAGAAGCAATAAAACTTGCCTTCTTTAGACTTGTTGAGTATCTGGAGCATCAGCATTTGTGGGTTCGATTACAGGCTCAAAATGTCCAGAAACAAAGAACTTTCTTATGAAACTCGTCAGTCTATTTTTTTCTGAGAAATTAAGGCGTTTCCATGCGTGAAATTTCAAAGAAACTGAGGATCTCGTAGAACGTTGTGTACTACTCCCTTCACAGAACAACTGGCTGAATAGAAAGAGGAGTGGGAGACCCGGTGCACAGCTGAGCAAGAAGAGAAGTACAGTAGAGTGTCTAGTTTGTGAAACATATGCCTGACAAGTCCTCAACTTCCAGCTTCATTAAATAGGACCCGCAAAAACACCAGTCTCAACATCAACAGTGAAGAGGCGACTCCGGGATGCTGGCCTTCTAGGCAAAGTTCCTCTGTCCAGTGTGTTAGTTTGCCCATCTTAATATTTTCTTTTTATTGGCCAGTCTGAGATATGGCTTTTTCTTTGCAACTCGGCATGCCGTTATGCTTGACAACGATTCATTCTCTGTAGCAAGGAAGTGGTCAATTTATTTGACAAAGCCATGACAGAATACAATGCTTTCTTTCATCTAGAATCACAGACCAAAACATTGTTTTAACGAGTAATAGGCATCGATTTGAGTGACCAATTTTCTAAATAGCAACCTGTGTCTGCACTTTACAGTCATCAAACAACTTTGGCTGTGATAATTCCATCACCCTTTTGTTCTATTACAGCTGGGAGCAGATAAACAAAACACTGGCTTCCATTTGCATGGCTTGTACAACATCACAGATTTCCTCAAAGCTGCCTTTTGAAAGGGGAGGTCGAAGGTCCCTACCAAGCAAACACGGTGTGCTGTTGTCTGACGATGGCCCCATACCGGTCAGTAAAAAGGACACTGCTCAACTGATAAAAGTGCACAGCGTGATATATCACATCCAGGCTTCACTGATGCCAAAAGGGTAATCTTGTTTTGTGATTAAGCAAATCTTGTCCTGTGAGCTGAACCAACACATAGCCTCAGCAGTTTGTAACAGTGACACAATAAACACAATAACTATGTTAACCAGAGGTTGATTTGGCGGCATATTCTATTTGTAGATGACTGTAAGTGAAAATTACATTAATAAGTGAAAATCAACCAGCAGTTAATGTATAGTTTGAAAACAAGGAGCAGACATATACAAAGATGCAATTCAGATCAATTTGTCTAATACTGTGCTTTTGCAAGTTCTTAGTTTTATCTCAAAATTATGTCAAATTGCTTCCCTGGCCTATGATGCCGGTGGGTTGGAAAGGGAACTGGCTTTTCTGAGCTAGATATTACAGTGCCCTCTCTAATTATTGGGACAATTGGCTCTGTACTCCAGCACTTTGAATTTGAAATGATATAACTATGAGGTTAAATTGCATACTGTCTGCTTTAATTTGAGGGTATTTCCATCCATATTGGGTGAACCGTTTAGAAATTACATCACTCTTTGTACATAGTCCCTCTATTTTAGGAGACCAAAAGTATTTGGACAAATTCTTTTATATGTGTATTAAAGTAGTCAAAAGTTTAGAATGTTGTCCCATATTCCTAGCACACAATGACTACATCAAGCTTGTAACTCTACAACCTTTTTGGATGCATTTGCTGTTTGTTTTGTTTGTATTTCGGATTATTTTGTGCCCAATAGAAATTAATGGTAAATAATGTATTGTGTCATTTTGGAGTCAATTTGATGGTATATAAGTATATAATATGTTTCTATACACTTCTAAATTACTGTGGATGCTACCATGATTACGGATAGTCCTGAATGAATCGTGAATAATGATGAGTGAGAAAGTTACAGAGTCACAAATATCATGGTGTCCCAATATGCTTGGTCCTCTAAATTGGGGGGACTATATCCAACATGTGCTGTAATTTCTAAAAAAAATCACCCAAATGGATGAAAATACCCTCAAACTAAGGGTGACAGTCTGCACTTTAACCTCATACACGAGTAAATGTCATTCCAAATCCGAAATGCTGGAGTACAGAGCGAAAACAATAGAAAATGTGTCACTGTGTCACGCCCTGATCTGTTTCACCTGTCCCTGTGATTGTCTCCACCCCCTCCAGGTGTCGTTTATTTCCCCCAATGTATTTATCCCTGTGTTTCCTGTCTCTCTGCCTGCCTGATCTTTCAAATCAAATCAAATCAAATGTACTTATATAGCCCTTCGTACATCAGCTGATATCTCAAAGTGCTGTACAGAAACCCAGCCTAAAACCCCAAACAGCAAGCAATGCAGCTGTAGAAGCACGGTGGCTAGGAAAAACACCCTAGAAAGGCCAAAACCTAGGAAGAAACCTAGAGAGGAACCAGGCTATGTGGGGTGGCCAGTCCTCTTCTGGCTGTGGCGGGTGGAGATTATAACAGAACATGGCCAAGATGTTCAAATGTTCATAAATGACCAGCATGGTCAAATAATAATAAGGCAGAACAGTTGAAACTGGAGCAGCTGCACGGCCAAGTGGACTGGGGACAGCAAGGAGTCATCATGTCAGGTAGTCCTGGGGCATGGTCCTAGGGCTCAGGTCCTCCGAGAGAGAGAAAGAAAGAGAGAAGGAGAGAATTAGAGAACGCACACTTAGATTCACACAGGACACCGAATAGGACAGGAGAAGTACTCCAGATATAACAAACTGACCCTAGCCCCCCGACACATGAACTACTGCAGCATAAATACTGGAGGCTGAGACAGGAGGGGTCAGGAGACCTCTTTCTACCTGCCTTAACCACGAGCCTGTCTGCCACGCTGTACCTCCTGGACTCTGATCTGGTTTTGACCTTTTGCCTGTCCACAACCATTCTCTTGCCTACTCCTTTTGGATGAATAAATATTGTAAGACTCCAACCATATGCCTCCTGTGTCTGCATCTGGGTCTCGGCTTGTGTCATGATAGTACGAACTGGCCATGACAGACCCAGCAGACATGGACCATCACCGCCACGCTGTCTCCCTGCAGGGAGCCAACAATAGCCAACATGAGGAGTTGTTACAGGGCCTTTTGGAAGGGCTCAGTTACTTGACGTAACACGACGACCATGGGTTAAAGGCTATTATGGAGCAAATCCGGAAGTTAGCTCAGAGGCTGCCTGCCACCTCTGAAAAATCCCAATCACCCAGTAAATGTTTCCCTTTCTGTGGTGAGTTTGTACAGTCTATCCTGGCTCCCAGATAATCCCACTTACCTCCTCCGGAGTGATATTCGGGGAATCCTGGTACCTGCTGGGGTTTTCTCTCAGTGTTCGCTTATTTTTTAGCTTACAGCCATCTTCATTTCCTTCAGACCGATCAAAGATAGAGTATATAATTACACTAATTATAAATTACACTGCCGGTGGACTACGACTCCCTTATCGCCCTTACCATCAAAATCAATGAACGCCTAAGGGAACGTAGGAGTGAAAGGAGGTCTGGTCTCGGGCACTTTCGTGCACCCGCTATGGCTCGTTCACCTTTGAGGGAATTCGGAAGTTTCCGAAAGCAGCTTTTCCGAGAGGATTCGAAGCAACCCGAGCTCTCTCGTGAATCTACGATGAGTGAGTTGAATACTCCTAAGCCAATGCAGTTGGGAAGAGCTAAGTTATCAGTTGGGGAATGCTCACGGAGGATGAACAGTAACTGCTGTCTGTACTGTGGAGGGGCAGGACATTGTATAGCTACCTGCCCTATTAGGAAACCCTTGTCTCTAGTGGGTACCAGCACTATGGTGAGTCAGACTGGGAGTTCCCTAATTCCCATCACCGCACACCCTTTTTTGTGCTTGTGCTGTGGGGAGACCAATCTAAGTCTCTCCGAGTGCTCATTGACTCTGGGGCTGATGAATGTCTTATGGATGCCACTATTGCTTCGGAGCTTGGTATTCCCACTCAGCCTCTCTCTGTTCCCATGGATGGTAGGGCACTGGACAGCCGCTCTATTGGGGAAGTCACCCATAGTACTGTGCCCGTTCAATTATGGGTTTCTGATAACCACAGTAAGACCATTGTGGTGGCTTATTTCTGCTTTACCAAATGAGGAGAAACAAACTTCACACACCAGTCAGAGTTATACAGAACAGGGCTCCAGGCAGCCGAGCGGAAATGGAGGAAAACTCGCCTCCCTGCGGACCTGACATCCTTTCACTCCCTCCTCTCTACATTTTCCTCTTCTCTCTCTGCTGCTAAAGCCACTTTCTACCACTCTAAATTCCAAGCATCTGCCTCTAACCCTAGGAAGCTCTTTGCAACCTTCTCCTCCCTCCTGAATCCTCCTCCCCCCCCCCTCCTCCCTCTCTGCAGATGACTTAGTCAACCATTTTGAAAAGAATGTCGACGACATCCGATCCTCGTTTGCTAAGTCAAACGACACCGCTGGTTCTGCTCACACTGCCCTACCCTGTGCTCTGACCTCTTTCTCCCCTCTCTCTCCAGATGAAATCTCGCGTCTTGTGACGGCCGGCCGCCCAACAACCTGCCCGCTTGACCCTATCCCCTCCTCTCTTCTCCAGACCATTTCCGGAGACCTTCTCCCTTACCTCACCTCGCTCATCAACTCATCCCTGACCGCTGGCTACGTCCCTTCCGTCTTCAAGAGAGCGAGAGTTGCACCCCTTCTGAAAAAACCTACACTCGATCCCTCCGATGTCAACAACTACAGACCAGTATCCCTTCTTTCTTTTCTCTCCAAAACTCTTGAACGTGCCGTCCTTGGCCAGCTCTCCGCTATCTCTCTCAGAATGACCTTCTTGATCCAAATCAGTCAGGTTTCAAGACTAGTCATTCAACTGAGACTGCTCTTCTCTGTATCACGGAGGCGCTCCGCACTGCTAAAGCTAACTCTCTCTCCTCTGCTCTCATCCTTCTAGACCTATCGGCTGCCTTCGATACTGTGAACCATCAGATCCTCCTCTCCACCCTTTCCAAGTTGGGCATCTCGGCGCGGCCCACGCTTGGATTGCGTCCTACCTGACAGGTCGCTCCTACCAGGTGGCGTGGCGAGAATCCGTCTCCTCACCACGTGCTCTCACCACTGGTGTCCCCAGGGCTCTGTTCTAGGCCCTCTCCTATTCTCGCTATACACCAAGTCACTTGGCTCTGTCATAACCTCACATGGTCTCTCCTATCATTGCTATGCAGACGACACACAATTAATCTTCTCCTTTCCCCTTCTGATGACCAGGTGGCGAATCGCATCTCTGCATGTCTGGCAGACATATCAGTGTGGATGACGGATCACCACCTCAAGCTGAACCTCGGCAAGACGGAGCTGCTCTTCCTCCCGGGAAGGACTGCCCGTTCCATGATCTCGCCATCACGGTTGACAACTCCACTGTGTCCTCCTCCCAGAGCGCTAAGAACCTTGGCGTGATCCTGGACAACACCCTGTCGTTCTCAACTAACATCAAGGCGGTGGCCCGTTCCTGTAGGTTCATGCTCTACAACATCCGCAGAGTACGACCCTGCCTCACACAGGAAGCGGCGCAGGTCCTAATCCAGGCACTTGTCATCTCCCGTCTGGATTACTGCAACTCGCTGTTGGCTGGGCTCCCTGCCTGTGCCATTAAACCCCTACAACTCATCCAGAACGCCGCAGCCCGTCTGGTGTTCAACCTTCCCAAGTTCTCTCACGTCACCCCGCTCCTCCGCTCTCTCCACTGGCTTCCAGTTGAAGCTCGCATCCGCTACAAGACCATGGTGACCAGCGGAGTCAATCACCACCTTCCGGAGACACCTGAAACCCCACCTCTTTAAGGAATACCTAGGATAGGATAAAGTAATCCTTCTCACCCCCCTTAAAAGATTTAGATGCACTATTGTAAAGTGGCTGCTCCACTGGATGTCATAAGGTGAATGCACCAATTTGTAAGTCGCTCTGGATAAGAGCGTCTGCTAAATGACTTAAATGTAAAATGTAAATGTACTTAAACTACATTCTTAATAATAATAAGAGCTTTGCAATAGCCTTTGACTTTCAATGATGCGCTATCTCTAATGAACCATTGAAAGTCACCCCTCTCAACCTACCTGACGAACCACAGATCTTAGGAACAGTTCACAAAGGGACTTTATAATTGAGAAAGGAGTATCCCTTAGCCAGATAACATTCACTATAAATTATCGTTCAGTTTGGTCCCTAAGACGAGGTTCTAATCTCATTCCTGGTACGTCATAGCACAAAAACATTACCTCATGTTATCTGGAATGCTCTTTCGGTTTTATCACCCAAAGACATCGTAAATCTCTTCTGTCAGTGCTATCTGATAGAGGCCCATCCTCAGTGGAACACGCACACAATAGTTAACAGAATACTCTATTCTGTCAAAAAAAACAACCATTATAATGCAATACAAGCATTATAACATAATCTTGCAATTTTCTATGACACCATACAGTTCCTCCTCATTGCATCTCCCCATGTTCTGTTGTTTTGGGATTGTCCTGGCTTCAAAAGCACAATCCTGTGATTGACTGGACCAAACGCTTCATCCTGGGTTGTGGATGTCTCTGCTATTCCCACTGAATACCATTACCTCCTGGAAGTGTTCAATAAAGCACGTGTTACTTCCCTTCCCCTGCACAGTCCTTATGACTGTGCCATTGATCTTCTCCCAGGCACTACACCACCTCGGGGTCGGTTGTATTCTCTGTCCCGACCAGAGACCAAAGCTATGGAGGAGTACATAGAGGAGACTTTGGCCACTGGGGCCGTCCGTCCGTTTGCATCTCCTGCCTGCGCAGAGTTTTTCTTTGTGGAGAAGAAGGACAAGACCCTGAATCCATGCATTGACTACCGGGGACTAAATAGCATTACAGTTAAAAATTGTTACCCCCTACCTCTCCTCTCCTCTGAGTTTGAACCTCTCCAGGGGGCCACAATGTTTTCGAAGTTGGACCTTCAGAATGCCTACCACCTGGTTCGGATACGCGAGGGGGATGAGTGGAAGACAGCCTTCAACACAGCCAGTGGATATTATGAGTACCAGGTCATGCCATTTGCACTCACCAACGCCTCCGCTGTTTTCTAGGCTTTGGTCAACGATGTGCTCCGGGACATGTTAAACCATTTTGTGTTCGTTTACCTTGACGACATCCTGTTTTTTCCCGATCTGCCCAAGAGTATGTACTTCATGTCAGACAGGTCCTTCTGTGCCTCCAGGAGATCCAATTGTTTGCGAAAGCCGAGAAGTGTGAGTTCCACTGCTCTACTATCACCTTTCTGGGATATGTCATTGCTGAGGGCAATATTCAGATGGAACCTGGAAAGGTGAAAGCAGTGGTGAATTGGCCTCAAACAATGTCCAGGGTGCAGTTGCAACGGTTTCTTGGTTTTGCTAACTTCTACCGCAGTTTCATTTGGGATTACAGCACCCTGGAGGCTACCCTCTCAGCACTCACCTCTCCCAAGGTACCATTCAAATGGTCTCCAGGTGTCGACAAAGCCTTTGTGTACCTGAAGCATTGGTTCACAGCAGCACCCATCCTCATCCATCTGGACCCCTTGCATCAATTTGTGGTGGAAGTTGATGCTTCGGATGTAGGAGTGGGGGCTGTCCCAGCGATCTGCCCAGGACCAAAAGCGTCATCCCTGTGCCTTCCTGTCCCATCGTCTCAATCCTGCAGAGAGGAACTACGATGCAGGCAACCGAGAACTCCTGGCGGTTAAGATGGCGTTGGAAGAGTGGAGGCACTGGCTGGAAGGAGTAGAACAGCCATTGTTGGTCTGGACCAACCATAAAATCTTGGAATATCTCCGTACAGCCAAGCGCCTCAACTCCAGGCAGGCCCGGTGGGCACTCTTGTTTACCAGATTCAAATTCACTATTTCCTACCGCCCAGGGTCAAAAAATGTGAACGCTCTCACCTGCCTATACATTTCCTCTGCCACACCCTTGACCTCCGAAACCATTCTCCCTACCTCATGCCTTGCTGCCACTGTGGATTGGGGTATTGGGAACCTGGTTTGTGAGGTGCAACGCTCCCAGCCTGGACCTGAAGGGGGTCCGGCTAACTGGCTGTTTGTCCCCATAGCAAGCTCCTTCTGTCCTCCTTTGGCCACTACCGAAACCCACATCGTCCCTGGCCTCATATCCCTGGACTTGTCACTGGGTTCCCTCCGTCTGATGGCAACACTGTCATTCTGACGGTAGTCGATCGGTTCTCCAAGGCCGCCCATTTTATCCCTCTCCCCAAACTACCCTCTGCCAAGGAAACAACCCAGCTTATGGTACAGCACATCTTCCAGATCCATGGACTCCCGGTAGACATGGTCTCCGATCGGGGTCCTCAGTTCTCGTCTCAGTTCTGGAAGGCATTCTGCACCCTTATTGGGTCATTAGCCAGCCTGTCATCTGGATTTCATCCCCAAACCAACGATCAGTCAGCGGAAGCCAACCAAGACCTGGAAACCACCTTGAGATGCCTGGTCTCAACCAACCCCACTACCTGGAGCTGTCAACTGGTCTGGATGGAGTATGCCAGGAACACCCTTCCATGTTCTGCCACAGGACTCTCTCCTTTTGAGTGCCCATGGGGTACCAGCCTCCACTCTTCCCTCAACAAGAGCAGGAGGTCAGCGTACCCACGGCCCAGATGTTTGTCCGCTGTCGACGTACCTGGAGAAGAGCCAGGGCGGCTATTCTCAAGACCAACTCCAGGTATCGTCAACAAGTGGACCGTCGCCGGACTCCAGCTCCCCGCTACCGCATTGGGGTATGGCTTTCCACTCGTGACCTGCCCCAGCGGGTAGAGTCCCGCAAACTGTCTCCCTGGTTCATTGGTCCTTTTCCCATCTCCAGAGGCCTGAGTTGCACTGCTGTCCATCTTGTGTCACCCCGTACCTTCCATATCCACCCTACTTTCCATGTGTCCAGAAATAAGCCTGTGTCTCACTGTCCTTTGTTTCCAGGCCCATCTCTCCCCCCCAGGTCATCGATGGCCAGCCAGCGTATACGGTGAGACACCTCCTGAGGGTTTGACCACAGGGCAGGGGTTTCCAGTACCTGGTTGACTGGGAGGGTTATGGCCCGGAGGAGAGGTGCTGGGTTCCTGTTAAAGACATCTTGGACCCTGCCCTCGTCGCCGATTTCCACCACCGACACCCCGGTCAGCCAGGTATGCTCCCAGGTAGGACACCAGGTGGCATCCCTGGGGGGGGGGGGGTACTGTCACACCCTGATCTGTTTCACCTGTCCCTGTGATTGTCTCCACCCCCTCCAGGTGTCGCTTATTTTCCCCAGTGTATTTCTCCCTGTGTTTCCTGTCTCTCTGTGCCAGTTTGTTGTCTAAGTCAATCAGCATTTTTCCTGTTCTCCTGCTTTTTGCTATTCTCCTTGTTTTAGTCCTCCTGGTTTAGACCCTTGCCTGTTTCTGGACTCTGTACCCACCTGCCTGACCTTTCTGCCTGCCTTGACCACAAGCCTGCCTGCCTGCCACTCTGTACCTCTTATACTCTGATCTGGTTTTGACCTTTTGCCTGTCTACAACCATTCTCCTGCCTACTCCTTTTGGATTAATAAACATTGTAATACTCCAACCATCTGCATCTGGGTCTCGCCTTGTGTCATGATACACTGTCCCAATAATTACGGATGGAAGTAATTGATTCCTGCAGTAATGTACAATAGATCATACATTTCTCACCATGAATTGTTTGTGAAATACTGGTTCTGTACTCTGCACAATTGTGAGTTCAATTGCGATTGGCAGATGTATAGATTCCACCATTTCTTACTCAGCTATTTTACCCCTACAAATGTGTTCGGGGGGTTCCATTAGAAGGAACCATCAAAATTCCATTATGTGAGATCATGTGATAATCCTGGGAAAGAAATCCATGTGACTGTTTTGTTAAGGATTACTGAAACTAATATGTGTGATCTAACCATTTTGTGTATAGTATCATATCTGTTGTGGTGCATTTGAAGAGCTGTTTTACAAAACAAATTATCCACGGAAACAATTGATTGATCGGTTGCGTGATGGAGCTCTACTTCTTCAGCAATCTTTAATTCAAAGGATTATGACCAAAACCATATTTAAAGTATATATCTATAGCTATATTTCTAAATGGCTCTGTGTATGACAGTAAGAACATCACAAAGGAAAAAAATAGACTGCAGTTTTTTAAGTTGCCTGTTGCGTTGATAACAATAGATGTTTTTTGTTACATTAGTTAGTCTTTCTGTTTTCATGTGACAATGTTGTATGTTGCGTAACGGGAGTCATATGGATGACGTAATGCAACGCGAGACTAGGATGACAGAGGTTTAAAAAATATTCCCTGTCAATGTTGGTTACAGTGAATGTCCACCCGCTAAGACTTAACACTTTCAGTCCGGTGTGCTTCCTGTGCAGGCTGTGGCCTCCTTTCCTCATGCTATCAGAAGCAGAATTGAATTTTGAATAAATATAATTTCTTCCACCATTAATATTGATTTTCACTCCCTTTGAAAGCTAAGACTCCAAAACTGCATTGTGTGTGCCAGTCAGTCCTGGGGCCCTGTGTAAAAAGTCCATTATCCAGCCTCACTTCTTTCTCAGATTAGAGATCAGCCTTGACAGGGAGGATTAGACCCTTTTCCAGTTCCCTTTGGACAGCCTAATAGAATCAAAATACACATCTTACACATCAGGATGCAGGGGGAATTCAGTATTGGCTGACTTAAAAAACAAACTTATGAGGCTGGGTATGTTTGTGCTTACCTGCATGAAAGCAGAGAATTTTGGCTAATAAAATAACGTGCATACAGAACATACTGAAGAGCACAGCCATGTCACAAAATGTCTACGGAATATGTATGTACTCCTTCAATCTGCCATGTAGGGGACAAGACCAATAAGTGTATTTCCTTTTGAGAGGAAATAGACAGAGTGTATGTGTGAGAGAGAGAGATGCAAGAGAGAGAGGATGAGACGACTGCCAGGGGACTGATATGGTGTGTGCTGCTCACCCACAAGACTCTTGGCTGGTGGTACAACTGTCATACAAAGGACACAGACAATAAATGCAGTGGTATTACTGGGCATTTGTCAGATGGAGAAGATAGGAGAGGCAATTGTGATTCAGGGCACCAAACAGACACAGTGAAATAATAGCCTCTCAATATGGATAGCAAGGGGGGGAAAGTATCGATTTGTATTTGTTCTTTTTTATATTGAGGATGCAGCAAGTCATATTTTGTTCACCTTGTAAAACGGAACAGGGCTGTTGTCATATTCAACACATTATTTACCTCTGACTTGTTCATCCAAATTCACCAGTGATAGGGAGAAGAGAGAGCGAGGACTGATTTGACTATACCTGAATGCTAACGCTCTCATTTTGTTTGAATAGTGGGAGAAATGTTGGCATAAAAGTGATTTTGATTTACTGCAAGACATAAAACAACATTTTATCTCCTCGATGGAGGTCCCAGTGAGATGGTAGCAGAGAGTTACAGCGATAGATATGAATTGAAGGTCACCCTTCAAAGGACTAAACATTCTCATAAAATAAATGCTGCAAGTCAGAAAAAAAAGTACACTGTATAAAATGTTTTATATTTCCAAAGGTAAATAAAGAGAAGGGAGAGGGGGCTACAATGGTGCTTATACCATAATGTAGTTTGAGGAGATTGACTGTAAAATCCTTTAGCTTTTTACCAATTATCTTTTTATACACTGTTAACATATAAATCATAACATCAAGGACTGGAACCAGGGAGCAGTGAATACACTAAACAAAAAAAGAAAACTCTTATTGTTATTTTTATGAAGAGTGTAAGGAAGATGTGCCTATTTTTCAATAGCCCTTCTCCAAGTCTCCGGATATGGCGATATATATCGCTGAAGATGATGAGTATTTAATATCCCCATGGTGTCGAGCCATGGAGCGGACCTTGTCCTTAGAGACAGGCTGAATAATGTACAGCGATCAAAATTTTATCAATCCTCTGCATGATTAAAAGGTGATAAATAAAATATTTGGGTGAGTCGCTCCAGGAGCCTCCACAAAGCACTTTGTACAGACAGGTCTTCCCAGAGCAATGAGAGAGTGATGGGCCTGACAATTATAGCAGCATGATGGGAGTTGGAGCAAGGACCTCTGCTTACTTCTCTCCTGCAGGGCAGGTCGGTCTGGGAAACTTAGTACAATTAGATTTTTTATTTGATTTATTAGGATCTCCATTAGCCAACACCAGTGGCGACAGCGAGTTTTACTGGTGTCCGACACATAACAAAAAAGACATGACAGACAATACTTTACATTTGACCTACATTTAAAAACAATGTAGTGTGTGTGAGCATCTATCAGTTACACATACATGTCATTACCTATACAGTCGTGGCCAAAAGTTTTGAGAATGACACAAATATAAATTTTCACCAAGTCTGCTGCCTCAGTTTGTATGATGGCAATTTGCATATACTCCAGAATGTTATGGAGAGTGATCAGATGAATTTCAATTAATTGCAAAGTCCCTCGTTGCCATGCAAATGAACTGAATCCCCCCAAAACATTTCCACTGCATGTCAGCCATGCCACAAAAGGACCAGCTGACATCATGTCAGTGATTCTCTCGTTAATGGCCAAGCATGCCTTGTACTCAATCGTCAAGTTTGCAGACGACACAACAGTAGTAGGATTGATTACCAACAATGATTAGACAGCCTACAGGGAGGAGTTGAGGACTTTGGGAGTGTGGTGCCAGGAAATTAACCTTTCACTCAATGTCAACAAAACAAAGGAGATGATTGTGGACTCCATAAAACAGCAGAGGGTGCAACCCCTTATCCACATCGACGGGACAGCAGTGGAGAAGGTGGAAAGCTTCACGTTCCTTGGTGTAGACATCACTGACAAACTGAAATGGACCACCCATACAGACAGTGTGATGCAGAAGGGGCAACAGAGCCTCTTCAACCTCAGGAGGCTGAAGAAATTTGGCTTGGCACCTAAAACCTCAATTGCTCAATTGAAAGCATCCTGTTGGATTGAGTGTGTGGACAAACCTGGTCAAGAACTACAGGAAACGTATGATCTCTGTAATTGAAAACAAAGGTTTCTGTACCAAATATTAAGTTCTACTTTTCTGATGTATCAAATACTTATGTCATGCAATAAAATGCAAATTAATTACTTAAAAATCATACAATGTGATTTTCTGGATTTTTGTTTTAGATTCCGTCTCTCACGGTTGAAGTGTACCTATGATAAACATTACAGACCTCTACATGCTTTGTAAGTAGGAAAACCTGCAAAATTGTCAGTGTATCAAATACTTGTTCTCCCCACTATATATGGTTTAATCATCAGCATACATGGACACACATGCTTTGTTTAATGCTAGTGGCAGGTCATTGGTAAAAATAGAAAGATTAGAGGGCCTAGAGAGCTGCCCTGTGGTACACCACACTTTACATGATTGACATTATGAAAGCTTCCATTAAAGAAAACCCTCTGAGTTCTATTAGATAGATACAGCAGCTTTGGATCCATGATATGGCAGAGGTTGAAAAGCCATAACATATATGTTTTCTCAACAACAGATTATGGTCACTGAAATCTAACAGTACATCTCCCACAATCTTATTATCAATTGCAACTAATCACCAGTGCAGTACATGTTGAGTGCCCTTCTGTATACGCATGCTGAAAGTATGTTGTTAATTTATTTACAGAGAAATATTGTATTTTTTAAAACACCATTTTTTCCAACAGTTTGCTAAGAGTTGGCAGCAACCTGATAGGTCTGCTGTTAGAACCAATAAAGGCTGCTCTACCACTCTTCTGTAGTGGAATGAAGTTGGCTTCCCACCAGGTCTGAGGACAAAAACGTTCCTCTATGCTCAGATTAAAGATATAACAGATAGAAGTGGCTATAGAGTCAGCTACCATCCTCAGTAGCTTTCAATCTAAGTTGTGGCTTCTAGAAACCTCTGAGAAATATAGGCCTATGGTTATTCATATGAGATTTAAATGGTCAGTATTACCAACATTTGCCATCACATAAACCAGATCTAAGCCCATTGCTGTGCCTATTCCTAATATTTGTTTCTATGGACAGACATACACTAAGAGCTTTGATGGAGGCCCATAATAACACCCAATATGACTGTGTATGTGGGCCCTATCTTTGTATTCTCTTAATGCAAATCGTCAGCCCCAGCCTCTTTGTCGAGGATAGTTGGTACATTGTGCTGTTCTTCCTTTATCATGGGTACTGCTGAGCCGGCGGAAATGAAAAGCAATGCAAATATGCCCAGCTTTTTGGAGCCAATAGATAAAGCATGAAGACCTTCAAACTGCATCGCTTCATTCGCTCCAGTTTAGCCTTGACCGAGCCATGCAAATTATACCTGAGATGCAGGGAGAGTGACGCCGCCAGCTTCACAGGTGCAAAGCTGGGGCTCAAGATAGTCAAATCTCTCCTGGGGCAGGGTTAATTGGGAAAAATATCATTAGAAAGGTTTAGAAAGGGGTTTGTGAAGTTCCCCTGGAACATAATGCACTACTGTTTGAGTTCTATTTGACAGCGAAAGCTTGCGCAGCATTTTGGGCTTTTTCTCAGTGTGTCGTTTTGCTTGCAGGGAAGGATGCGTTCTATTGCTGACCCAGGCACAAGGTGCAATTCGGCAGAGCTTTATCAGATCCGTATTATGTTCCCTGTTCTATGGATGGTTTGGGGCACTGTACAGGTACAGCAGCAGAGGGAATTATGTGTTCTTCATTCTGCCTCTGCATTGTCTTCTGTTCTGTGGTTAGCAGTTCTCCCCAGGGGAGGCCTAATAAGAGTGAACAGCTTGGTAAATGAGAAATTGCTGTGAAAATGAAGAGAAATAAGGAGAAGCGAACAACAATGTGGATTATTCACACTCAAAGACTGTTGAAGCATATTATGATCCATTCTCTTCTGCGTTCTGTTGCAGAGAATAGGTTACAGTGGGGAAAACATTATTATTAGCTGATCAACATTATTAGCTGCAGACATTCCCCTATTTATCAGCTGCTGTCAGCAGGGAGCTATCATAGCTATTCATGAGGAGACATGAGGACAAGAGAGGGGTGTTGAGGACATGCAACTGGCAGGTCAGGGGTTTGTAGCACACAGTCCTAATGGCCAACCAGGCCATCCAGAAACCGTAGTAAGCAGGGTCATCAGCTGCTGCTTGGGCTGGGTTGGCAGACAGCAATTCTACACAGAGAGAACGTCTCCCAAACTGTAGAGAGCCAGTGATTAGATATGCAGCTGGTGTCCCACGTGGAAGGCTAGTGGTGTGGAGACATATGGGCAGATGGCGCAAGGAGGTTACCCGGTCTAACAGACTGGTCTGGACCTCACTGCCATGGGCCGTCCAAACAGAGAATTGTGAAGTCCGGTTCCAAATCGGATGAGCCAAGAGATTGGACACAGTGGTATTTAACAGACAGATTAGACTGTTATTAGGCAATACACAATGGGTCAAAATGTAGACAAAGTTGCTGTTTTTTTGGTAATTGAACTGCTTTAGACTTGCAAAGATACCTTCAAATCAACACCAACCTTAATTCGAGCCCCACAAAAGATAATTGGAATATCATGTTATCGCTATGAAGTATTTATTTAACATTGACATATTACACATGAATTATGAAACACTTTTAAAGTACAGTATGTAAGCATGTATTTATTAACGTACCAAAGGGCAATTGGAATTGACATTTAATGGAGTTAAGCATTGTTTTATATGTGCAATGTAACTTAACATTATACTGTACATCTAATGTTAGACCTCTCACTCTATCTACGTATACAACTGAGTCACATTATTTCATGGGTGACTTATCATAAGCCTCTTTCTCTACCACAGGGGTGTCAAAATCTATAATATTATAAGGGCACATTATTTTCAATTATGTGAATGAAAGTCAAAGTATGGGTAGCTTCTAGTAGCTGCAAATTTTGTTTTATAGGAACAGACAGCATGGTTAGTATGAGTGTAAAGTTATAATAGACAATCTCCATTTATGAGTGTGAATAGATAAAATAATATTGAGGCTAAAATGATGGGAAAGGATGAGAGGACGGACACACATTAAGATATGAATCCCACAAGAGAAAGGGAAAGTATAAGATGATGAGAATGCGTACTGTAGATGCGAGAAGGAATTATACAACAAGCAAATGATCATGCTGTTTGTATGTGGCTGCTATGAAAGTGAACTGTGTTTGCGGTGGTCAGGGGTGTATTAATTTTGCCTATTCTGTTGAAAAACTTAAATGGAAGCAAACAGAATGAAACGGAGATAAACATACCTGAATTTGTCCAACAGACACTCTCATTTGTAACTGTTGGACTAATGATTACACCCTAGATCAACTAGATGCAGGCAAGAGTCTGCAAGGCAATATTGAATATGTCATTTCTCTCTCAACCTGTGCACCTACATGTACGTCGTAAACTTTAATTCGGAAGCTAGGTTGTAACCTCATGATGGGTATAGGAAACATTTGAGTATCATGTAGTAGCCTAAACCTATCGATGTTACATTGAGCTGGGTGAATAGAATGTGAATGACAGTCCTCCAATATGCTGTAATAGAAATAAGGCCATTCTCATAAAATAAAAAAAAGATTGGCCTCCCTCATCTTAAACGGCACCGACCGCCAATGATGTATACTACATAAAGGTTACTCAATCATACACTCTGGCTACATCTAAATAACCTTGACATGTGGGTGACCTCCAGAATAGTGTTGTAAAATAGTATTATCATAGGAACACTAAACAAGTCTTGTACAGTACGCTTTCAACAGCTTTTCTGTGCACTGTACATTTTTATAGAAACAACGCAACACTGTACTGAGTTATGTTTTCTGTTGATCTTGACCTGTTAAACAAAGCAACTGTATTTTAATTCCGGGGAGACGAAGTAAAATAAAATAATGTTTCAGAACCATAGAAAGCAGGACCTTCTACTGGGATGAAAAAGAGAACTCGGGTATGGAGATGTAAGGGGAATTATACAACATATTCTACAGAAGTGGTGACAAAATATGGAATCAACCATCATTTCCATCCGGCAGCATAGGAAACTCAAAATAACACTAAGTCTTCAACACCATGCATTCATAGCCAAACATCTCAATTAATTTGTCAATCAACTATTTTCAAAGACATTGTCAAAGGTAGGCCATTTCCGTTGTAGCAGAATAAAATAGAAACAGAAACAGGGCAGGAGATTACCATGTCTCTGTTAGCACACCAAACCACCGATGGCAATGGCTTCAAACAGGGAGTGAAGGAAAGGAGATAAAAATGCTTAAGGACACTAGGGGATAGATTTATCAAAGGTTTGTGTGTGTTAAATTGCCACAAAAACCCATACAAAGCATTCTCCGTTTTAGGTGCCTCCACACAGCCACTAATGACGTCTGGGTGGCTGCAGCAGTTGTAGCCGTTGTCTTTTGTACTGAATTCAGTAGGCCTTTTGATGTGTAACATAGGTTAAATGCAGTTTGTTGCATATCATCATTCTGGTGTGGATATATATTTGCTTTAACTGACTTAAAATGGACAGTATCATCGTCATCCACAAGAAACATGAATGGTGTGCATTTTGCACTTTGTAGTAATACAAGTGGGAACATTTAAATGTAAAACTACTAAACTCTGATAGACCAGGACACAAAGACGTTGCCTTCTATTCCCTCTCATATCTCAGATAACCTACCTATTTATGCAGTAGAAAAAAAATCTGACGATTAAGGACTCACAGTCAGCATCCAACACACTTTCATTTTTCTAAAAGCACAGATTCACTTGTGACACATTGACAGACATTTCACATATTTCACATTGCCAGGGAGTGCTTGAGGTTTTCTGAACTAATAGAACTAAATAACACCTACAGTAGTTTCTCAGCTTTTCTCAGCCCTAAACAGATGGCCTCAGATAAAAGAGGTCCATCTTCGGCACTGCAGCGTGGTAGATTCAACAAAGAGTCACTCTCAAAGAAATGTGGTCAATTCTTACTCACAAAGGAAGGCTGTCAACTGTGGGAGATAAATATGTGTGAGGCAAGCACTGTCAGCTCTGATGATGCTTGATTTCTGCATATCCATACTTGTAAGGAGGGGAGAGGACCAGTTTAAGCTGTCACAAGAAAGGCTCTGGGCCTGTGGCTGAGAATGAGTAAGCAGGGTCATCCAGATCCACCAATGGGATGGCAGTACCCCATGCCTCACAGGTCACCAGCAGGTTTCCTCAGATGGAGCATGCAGGAGCTCCCTAACACAAAGAGTCATCAGCCTGGCCTTGAGCTCTGTGCCAGCACTAATGTCCTGCTTTCACATGGTACATGTTCCTGGCATTACGGGATGGAGAGGATGCAGGGCTGGGGAAAAGATCTGCTTCTCCCCTCTACACTGCCTGAGTGTTGATACCCAGATCACACTGTCAGTGGTAGTTCCCACATCATCAGGGTTGTTTCTGAAGACTCCACCCCCGCCCGCTCCGTTGTCCCTTCCCTCAGTCTGTGGAAACCCCTGCCCCCAGATATGACCGCTGCAGAAATCACTCTGTCCCTGTGCCCCCCGTCCCGCTCAGAGGGTCGTCCCTGCACCCACATCTCTGGGTCACCATTGAACTCATAGATTGAGCCGTCCTCCAGGCTGTGCTCCAAAGACTCCAGGGAGGAGTCCGATGCTTCATCGCCCCTCACCGTTAGCGGTCGCCCTGGCAACCCCGAAGTGGAGCGCAACCTGTACTGTAGCAGCACACCCCGCCCCTTGCCCTCCCCTGGGAGGAGCCTGATTGCGGCAGAGACTCCTGGGAGGAGGAGTAACTGCGGTCCTCCTCTCCGCAGGCAGAGTCGGGTCCGTCCGCCACAGAATCCCTCTTCAGTAGCTCTGGGGACAGGGTGCTGGACGTGGCCACCAGGAAGTCCACCGGACCACAGTGGGCATTCAGAGAGGTCATCCCCTTTCCTGCAGGACAGAGATACAATCAGAAAAGAACAATGGTGACATACATACCCCCAGAAGCAACTAGCACCATTTTTATAATGGATCACTTTTCCCAGTGAAAAATGTTCACAGGCCCCTTGATTCATCATATCCTCCTCCGTCATCTGTACCTGTTATTTTGGGGATGCCCTCCAGTTTAGGCACGGGCAGAGTGATGATGATTCCCTGAACAGTGCCCACCCACAGCAGCCCATGGTGGATGAGCAGGCTGGTGACACGCATGCTCTTCTGGCCTACAACATAGGTATAGGGAAACATGGGTTTTTGTCAAGTACTGCCTTAACATTATAAAAATATGTTTTATTGTCACATACACCGGATAGGTGTAGTGAAATGTGTTGTTTTACAAGGTCAGCCATAGAAGTATAGCACCCCTGGAGCAAATTGATCAAGGGCACACCGACAGACTTTTCACATTGTTGGCTTGGGTATTCAAACTAGCAACCTTTCAGTTACTGGCCCAATGCACTAACTGCTAGGTTACCTGCTAGGTTACCTGTCCCCCTGTTGATATTCTTGATAAATATGTTCTGGTACACTCACTCCATTACACACTTCATTTCCAACCTCCCCTTCCTTGCTAAGACTCTGGAACGGACTGTAGCCTCCCAATTACAAACCCACCTACTAATCAACAACCTATATATAGGTATATGGGCAAGTAGCCTAGTGGTTAGGAGCACTGGTCCAGTAATTGAAAGGTTGCTGGTTCAAATCCCAGAGCAGGTGAAACATCTGTCAGTGTGCCTTTGAGCAAGGCACTTAACTCCAAGGTTGTAATTTGCAGTGGTGTAAAGTTCTTAAGTAAAAGTACTAATTAAGTCATTTTTGGTCTTTACTTTACTATGTTGTTGACAACTTTTACTTATACTTCACTACATTCCTAAAGAAAATAATGTATTTTTAACTCTATACATTTTCCCTGACAACCAAAAGTACTCCATTACATTTTGAAAATCTTTAGCAGGACAGGAAAATGGTCCAAGTCACACACGTCAAGAAAACATCCTTGGTCATCCCTACTGCATCTTATCTGGCAGACTTACTAAACACAAATGCTTAGTTTGTAAATTATGTTAAATTGGAGTGTGCCCCTGGCTATCCGTAAATTTTAAAAAAAAATAAAAAATTGTGCCATCTGGTTTGTGAAATGATTTATACTTCTACTTTTGATACTTAAGTATATTTTTGTAATTACATTTACTTTTGATACTTAAGTATATTTAAAACCAAAAGTTGTACTCAAGTAGTATTTTACTATGTGACTTTCACTTTTACTTGAGTAATTTACTATTATGGTATCTTTACTTTGACAATTGGATACTTTTTCCACCACTGCACTTGTGCATGTGTGAAATAGGATAAATTTAAGCGCCACCTAATTATTGTTAAAATAGAGCCCCTCCAGTCTGGTTCCATCCCCTCCACAGTACTTAACTTCTTGGATATAGGGGGTGCTCTTTTAATTTATGGATAAAAAAACGTTCCCGTTTTAAACAAGATATTTTGTCACGAAAAGATGCTCGACTATGCATATAATTGACAGCTTTGGAAAGAAAACTCTGACGTTTCCAAATCTGCAAAGATATTATCTGTGAGTGCCACAGAACTGATGCTTCAGGTGAAACCAAGATGAAATTTCAAACAGGAAATGCCCCAGATTTTGAATGCGCTTTGTTCCAATGTCTCCTTATATGGCTGTGAATGCGCAAGGAATGAGCCTACACTTTCTGTCGTTTCCCCAAGGTGTCTGCAGCATTGTGACGTATTTGTAGGCATATCATTGGAAGATTGACCATAGACTACATTTACCAGGTGCTCCGGTTGGTGTCCTCCGTTGCAATTATTGCGTAATCTCCAGCTGCGTGTATTTTACCATTTGCTTCAGAGGAGAAACCAAACTGCCACGAATGACTTATCATCGAATAGATATGTGAAAAACACCTTGAGGATTGATTCTAAACAACGTTTGCCATGTTTCTGTCAATATAATGGAGTTAATTTGGAAAAAAGTTTGGTGTTGTAATGACAGAATTTTCTGAGTTTTTTCTTAGCCAAACGTGATGAACAAAACGGAGCGATTTCTCCTACACAAATAATATTTTTGGAAAAAATGAACATTTGCTATCTAACTGAGAGTCTCCTCATTGAAAACATCTGAAGTTCTTCAAAGGTAAATTATTTTATTTGAATGCTTTTCTTGTTTTTGTGAAAATGTTGCCTGCTGAATGCTAGGATTAATGCTATGCTAGCTATCAATACTCTTACACAAATGCTTGTGTAGCTATGGTTGAAAAGCATATTCTGAAAATCTGAGATGACAGTGTTGTTAACAAAAGGCTAAGCTTGTGAGCCAATATATTTATTTCATTTCATTTGCGATTTTCATGAATAGTTAACGTTGCATTATGGTAATGAGCTTGAGGCTATAATTACGCTCCCGGATACGGGATTGCTTGACGCAACAGGTAAAACTGCACTACTCAAAGTTGTCAATGATCTCACCTCTGCTGATGCTGGTGCCCTCAACATCCAGATTCTCCTCGACCTGGGTACCGATTTTGGCACAGTGAGCCATCATATCCCCTAACTAGGCTTTAGGGTCTGAGCGTTAAAGGCACTGTACTCTCCTAGCTACAATCATACCTCACAAACTGGACCCACTACATCTCCCTTAATGGCCACACCTCAACTGCAGTTACACAGAGTGTCCCCCGGGGCTCTGTGCTGGGCCCCTTACTCTTCATCCTCGCCCTTGGTCAGATCCTCTGTCACTTCTACCTTAAATTCCACTGCTATGCCAATAACACCCAGATCTACCTCAGCACCAAATCCCTTTTCAACTTTCTTCTGACCACATTAAAACCTCTTTGAGATAGGGGGCGCTCTTTTAATTTTTGGATAAAAAACTTCCCGTTTTAAACAAGATATTTTGTCACGAAAAGATGCTCGACTATGCATGGAATTGACATCCTTGGAAAGACAAAACTCTGACGTTTCCAAAACTGCAAAGATATGATCTGTGAGTGCCCCAGAACTAATGCTACAGGCGAAACCAAGATGAAGTTTCATACTGGAAATGCCCCAGATTCTGAAGGCGCTGTGTTCCAATGTCTCCTTATATGGCTGTCAATGCGCCAGGAATGAGCCTGCCCTTTGTGTCGTTTCTCCAAGGTGTCTGTAGCATTGTGACGTGTTTGTAGGCATATCATTGGAAGATTGACCATAAGAGACTACATTTACCTGGTGTCCCGCCCGGTGTCCTGTGTCGAAATTATTGCGTAATCTGTAGGTCCATGCGCGTTCCATTTCTTCAGAAGAGAAAGTCAACTGCCACGAAGGATTTTATCGTCGATAGATATGTGAAAAACACCTTGAGGATTGATTCTAAACATCGGTTTGCCATGTTTCTGTCGATATTATGGAGTTAATTTGGAAAAAGGTTTGCGTTTTAATGACTTTTTTCCGTTTTTTTTTTTACACAAACGTGATGAAGAATGAAGAAAACGGACCGATTTGTCAACACAAATAATATTTTTTGTAAAAACGGAACATTTGCTATCTAACTGAGAGTCTCCTCATTGAAAACATCTGAAGTTCTTCAAAGGTAAATGATTTTATTTGAATCCTTTTCTGTTTTTTGTGAAAATGTTGCATGCTGAAAGCCAGGCATAAATCCTATAAGACAGACTGTCAAATCCTCATTTTTCACCTCTGTAACATTTCTTTTTAAGGGGTGGATCAGCTTAATATTGTGGAAAGAATATTGGTTCCATCAATTTAATTGTATGCATCATTTCGAATCCCCCATATCTTTTTTGGGTGAATATATATATCCATACACACATGCATACATATACACATATATACATACACATACCTATATAGACATAAATACTTTTTTAAGAATATATCTCTATTATTATTCCCCGCAAACACTACCACCGATCCCCCAAATGAAGTAAACTAATAAACACTTCAGCTTTTACCTTCAATTTATACATCTTATACACATTTTACATACACAGTCTATTTTACAATAGTTATATTATGTTTGTTTTTAGTCCTTCCTCTATTTCTGATGTCCATCCAGTTTCTATTTGTAACTGTGCTATTTCACAAAAGTTCTGAACATATATACATTTTACAGACCCCGTATGTTTTACATGTTTTATCTTGCTATTAGTCCCACCCTTCACCTCCAATCAACCTCTCCCATCTATCTCTCAACATCATCCATTTTGTATTTCTATTTGCCATATGTTTTTCAACTGTGCTGTGATGCTTCACAAACAAATTCTCATAGCTTCTACAGATTGTAAATAAAAAATAAACATTTTTGCTAAATACTATTTATACTATTGATTGATTGACTATGGCTTTTCAAATCACCCAGTATTGCTGCCACCTCTGCAACATTGCCAAAGTCAGGTCCTCCCTCTCCCATCCTGTTCCTGAAACCCTCATACATGTATTCTTCTCCTCCTGCCTTGACCACTGCAACTTACTGCTAACTAGTATCAACTCAATGGTTCAAAACTCTGCTGTCCGACTCCTCACCCACACTAAGTCTTGGCGGCTCATCACCCCTGTCCTCTGGTGGCATGGCTTGTGGGGTATGCATGGGTGTCCAAGCTGTGTGTAAGTATTTTAAAAACGTTTTAAGGATCGGCGTCCCATCAATGGGACAGTTGTAAATCATGCAGAGCCTCATGTTAAGATCCCAGATTTTAGAGAAACAACCATTGTCGGTACATATAAGTGTCTTGTATCAGCTAAAAGCTTCAATCCTTGTTAACCTCTAGCGACGAGCAATCCCGTATCTGGGAGCGTAATCATAGCCTCAAGCTCATTACCATAACGCAACGTTTCCTATTCATGAAAATCGCAAATGAAATGAAATAAATATATTCAAAACAAGCTTAGCCTTTTGTTAACAACACTGTCATCTCAGATTTTCAAAATATGCTTTAACCAAAGCTACACAAGCATTTGTGTAAGAGTATTGATAGCCTAGCATAGCATTAAGCCTAGCATTCAGCAGGCAACATTTTCACAAAAACAAGAAAAGCATTCAAATAAAATAATTTACCTTTGAAGAACTTTGGATGTTTTCAATGACGAGACTCTTAGTTAGATAGCAAATGTTCATTTTTTCCAAAAAGATTATTTGTGTAGACGAAATCGCTCCGTTTTGTTCATCACGTTTGGAAGAAAAAGACCGGAAAATGCAGTCACTTACAAACTGTTTTCCAAATTAGCTCCATAATATCGACAGAAACATGGCAAACGTTGTTTAGAATCAATCCTCAAGGTGTTTTTCACATATCTATTCGATAATCTATCAGTGGTGGCAGTTGGCTTCTCATCAGAAGCAAACGTAAAAATAACTGCAGCTGGAGATTACGCAATAATTGCGATGGAGGACACCAAGCAACCACCTGGTAGATGTAGTCTCTTATGGTCAATCTTCCAATGATATACCTGCAAATACGTCACAATGTTGTCGACACCTTGGGGAAGCGACAGAAAGCCTAAGCCCATTCGTGGCCCATTCACAGCCATATAAGTCATTGGCATGAGGCGGTTTCAAAAAATGCAGCACTTCCTGATTGGATTTTTATCTGGGTTTTTTCTGTAACATCAGTTCTGTGGCACTCACATACAATATCTTTGCAGTTTTGGAAACGTCAGTGTTTTCTTTCCAAAGCTGTCAATTATATGCATAGTCGAGCATCTTTTCGTGACAAAATATCTTGTTTAAAACGGGAACGTTTTTCATCCAAAAATTAAAATAGCGCCCCTATATCCAAGAAGTTAATATAACTGCACTGTTCAATTTACAGTAGCTATTACTGAGGAAAAAATGCCATGCTATTGTTTGAGGAGAGCTCCTAACAACAAAACACTTTTTTTCACCGTGATAGGTTTGATAAATTCACCTCTGAAGGTGAAATATGTACTTACATTCTGAAATCTTAATCTGATTTATCATCCAAAGGGTCCCAGAGATAACATGAAGTGTCGTTTTGTCAGATAAGATAATTTTTCATATCCTAAAAAGGTTCATATAGCATGCACGATCGATTTTGTATATCCACTCGTTCAATTTGCAAAGTAAGGAATCTGTTAAAATCTTACTCTAGACGTTTCAGTGAGTCAAATTACGTTCATATGTATACCTCAGAGATCCTAGAACGTAACAAGACTTCACTATATCATTAGGGACACCAAATTTGGTCAGCGAGCGATGCCTTCATGGCACGCTGATGACGCTGGTGGTCATCCCTTGAATGACTGTATCTTTGTCAAATAAGCACCAATCGGGGTCAAACAAAGCTAGCTAGATAGCCAATGAGCTGGGCTTTACGGGAGTATCTGGAAACCATGTATATGTTGTAAAAGGTAGCTACTAACCTTGTACGACAGCATGCTTTTTCATTTTGGACAACAATTATAAGGGTATTCAGAGTTATGAAGTTATGAAAAATGGTTGTTTTGCAAATGTTGAATTTATTATATGGCTACTAATACTTGGAAAGCTGAATCAAAGTCCAAGTATACAGATTTGACAATATTCTTGCAGGAAAATGTAATATGAATGCGAATGTCTCCACGATTTGCCCAAATGTACCTGGGGACTTCACACTAAAAGTATTGTAGTTCACTCATACTTCAAGCTATCTGTCTGAAACTTTGCACATACACTGTTGCCATCTTGTGGACACTATCTGAATTACAACCAGAGTGATGGCTAGAACCAGGACCTTCCTCTTGCATTTCAAAGATAGCATATTTTCTTCTACCAGATCTATTATGTTATATTCTCCTACATTCAATTCACATTTCCACAAACTTCAAAGTGTTTCCTTTCAAATGGTACCAAGAATATGCATATCCTTGCTTCAGGGCCTGTGCTACAGGCAGTTAGATTTGGGATTGTCATTTAGGCGAAAATTGGAAAAAAGGGGCTATCCCTAACGGACAGCTCGGTACCTTCAGCTTGTCAACACCTCTTATGAAAACAAGTAATGATGATGTCAATCTCTCTTCCACTTTGAGCCATGAGAGATTGACATGCATGTCATTAATGTTAGCTCTCTGTGTACTTTTAAGGGCCAGCCTTGCTGCCCTGTTCTGAGCCAACTGCAATTTTCCCAAGTCCCTCTTTGAGGCACCTGACCACACGAATGAACAGTAGTCCAGGTGCGACAAAACCAGGGCATGTAGGATCTGCCTTGTTGTTAGTGTTGATAAGAAGGTAGAGCAGTGCTTTATTATGGACAGACTTCTCCCCATCTTAGCTACTGTTGTATCAATATGTTTTGACCATGACAGTTTACAATCCAGGGTAACTCCAAGCAGATTAGTCACCTCAACTTGTTCAATTTCCACATTATTCATTACGAGATGTAGTTGAGGTTTAGCATTTAGTGAATGATTTGTCCTAAATACAATGCTTTTAGATTTGATAATATTTGATAATAGATTTGATAATATTTAGGATTATCCTCAGTAATTTTCCATCCAGATTGTCAGACACCGGTGGCTTGTCATTGTTGATAGACAACAATACATTTTTCACCTCTTCCACACTGACTTCATGGAAATCAAAAGTACAATTCTTGTCTTTCATAATTTGGTCAGATATACTTGGATGTGAAGTGTCAGCATTTCTTGCTGGCATGTTATCCCTACAGTAAGTTTGTTTATCTTGCCAATGAAAAAGTCATTAAAGTAGTTGGCAATACCAATGGGTTTTGTGACAAATGAGCCATCTGATTCAATGAATGATGGATTAAATACATTTGATTTGATTTGGATCCAAGTTGGCTTTTTTCCCCAAAATGTAATTTATTTGTCTCCAAAGCTTTTTACTATCATTCTTGATATACTTGATCTTTGTTTCAAAGTATAGTTTCCCTCTCAAACATACCATTTTTCAATTCCTCATCAATCCAAGGGGATTTAACAGTTTTTCCAGTAATTGTCTTAATGGGGGCGTGCTTATTAGTAACTGGAATAAGCTGACCTATGTATGACCTCTTATGCACTATTTTAGGCCCAGCCTTTGGAACTTTGGTTTTCCTAGATATGGCTATTATATTGTGATCACTACATCCTATGGATTTGGATACTGCTTTAAAGCACATTTCTGCAGCATTAGTAAATATGTGATCAATACATGTTGTTGATTTCATTCCTGTGCTGTTTGTAAATACCCTGGTAACTACCAATTGTGCTGTTTGTAAATACCCTGGGAACTACCAAATGGGGAGAAAAAGGGGTAAAAGTACGAAAATATATATATAATATTAAAATTAACAAGCTAAAAGACAAACCAAAACATTGTTTAGAAAGTCACTTTTAGTTGCCTTGGTTTGCTAGATTGACATATACAGTGCCTTGCGAAAGTATTCGGCCCCCTTGAACTTTGCGACCTTTTGCCACATTTCAGGCTTCAAACAAAGATATAAAACTTTATTTTTTTGTGAAGAATCAACAACAAGTGGGACACAATCATGAAGTGGAATGACATTTATTGGATATTTCAAACTTTTTTAATAAATCAAAAACTGAAAAATTGAGTGTGCAAAATTATTCAGCCCCCCTTAAGTTAATACTTTGTAGCGCCACCTTTTGCTGCGATTACAGCTGTAAGTCGCTTGGGGTATGTCTCTATCAGTTTTGCACATCGAGAGACTGAAATGTTTTCCCATTCCTCCTTGCAAAACAGCTCGAGCTCAGTGAGGTTGGATGGAGAGCATTTGTGAACAGCAGTTTTCAGTTCTTTCCACAGATTCTCGATTGGATTCAGGTCTGGACTTTGACTTGGCCATTCTAACACCTGGATATGTTTATTTTTGAACCATTCCATTGTAGATTTTGCTTTATGTTTTGGATCATTGTCTTGTTGGAAGACAAATCTCCGTCCCAGTCTCAGGTCTTTTGCAGACTCCATCAGGTTTTCTTCCAGAATGGTCCTGTATTTGGCTCCATCCATCTTCCCATCAATTTTAACCATCTTCCCTGTCCCTGCTGAAGAAAAGCAGGCCCAAACCATGATGCTGCCACCACCATGTTTGACAGTGGGAATGGTGTGTTCAGGGTGATGAGCTGTGTTGCTTTTACGCCAAACATAACGTTTTGCATTGTTGCCAAAAAGTTCAATTTTGGTTTCATCTGACCAGAGCACCTTCTTCCACATGTTTGGTGTGTCTCCCAGGTGGCTTGTGGCAAACTTTAAACGACACTTTTTATGGATATCTTTAAGAAATGGCTTTCTTCTTGCCACCCTTCCATAAAGGCCAGATTTGTGCAATATACGACTGATTGTTGTCCTATGGACAGAGTCTCCCACCTCAGCTGTAGATATCTGCAGTTCATCCAGAGTGATCATGGGCCTCTTGGCTGCATCTCTGATCAGTCTTCTCCTTGTATGAGCTGAAAGTTTAGAGGGACGGCCAGGTCTTGGTAGATTTGCAGTGGTCTGATACTCCTTCCATTTCAATATTATCGCTTGCACAGTGCTCCTTGGGATGTTTAAAGCTTGGGAAATCTTTTTGTATCCAAATCCGGCTTTAAACTTCTTCACAACAGTATCTCGGACCTGCCTGGTGTGTTCCTTGTTCTTCATGATGCTCTCTGCGCTTTTATCGGACCTCTGAGACTATCACAGTGCAGGTGCATTTATACGGAGACTTGATTACACACAGGTGGATTGTATTTATCATCATTAGTCATTTAGGTCAACATTGGATCATTCAGAGATCCTCACTGAACTTCTGGAGAGAGTTTGCTGCACTGAAAGTAAAGGGGCTGAATAATTTTGCACGCCCAATTTTTCAGTTTTTGATTTGTTAAAAAAGTTTGAAATATCCAATAAATGTCGTTCCACTTCATGATTGTGTCCCACTTGTTGTTGATTCTTCACAAAAATACAGTTTTATATCTTTGTTTGAAGCCTGAAATGTGGCAAAAGGTCGCAAAGTTCAAGGGGGCCGAATACTTTCGCAAGGCACTGTATACTATACTTTTTAAATAGATGGGTTTATTGGTGTGAAAATACACCAGCTGTGCTATTTTGGAACACCATGCTGCTGATGTCATGCAGCCTGTCGTTTTTGTATTTATACTTTTTCATAACATCAAGTTTGATGTCGGAGGACAATAGAATGTTCATGATGTCACTGTGACAACTGTATACAGACATGTCGATAGACGTAGCATAACCCAACCTTTAGTCTTGAAATATTTGGCTTTTTAGTACACTATCGTACTCACTCTGTTTAGCCTCATGTGAATCCTTAAAGAGATGGGTGGGCTAAGGCTTAAGAGGGTGTGAACAATGCTGAATGGGTGTAGATAAAGAAGACCTCTCCAGTAGGTGTACCAAAAAAAAGTGGGGCCACAAGTTTATCAAATTTCAAAGCAGAAAAACGTTCCCATTGTTCCCCAACTGTAGTGTATGATATACCATTTTCTAGAGCTGAGTCTTTACTTTTATCCAATGTAAAATATACTATTTAAAATTTCGCTACAAAAGACCGAAATGAGCCGGTCGGTCACATTTATCTCTGGCCCTCTGTATGACCTGTGTGATCACATGTGAAATATACAGTATAACATTTTTTAAATCATTAGATGATTTTAAAATCGAAAATGACAAAGCTATAAAACATTATCCTAAATATAAAGCATCAACTTAGTGAATAGTATTTAATAGGAGGGTTTCAGCATGAAATATCCTTTATATTTTTTTACACACCTATATATATTTTTAACTACGTCAACATGTCTTTGTTGTAATTGCTTTGAAGCCAAACAGGTGGCAGTTGTAAAAAAATACAAGAATTAGAACATTTGCAGAGTTAATTGAAAATAATGCCATTGATTAAATTAACCTCTCTAGGGTATGTGGGACGCTAGCGTCCCACCTGGCCAACATCTAGTGAGATTGCAGAGCGCCAAATTCAAATACATAAATACTCATTATAATAATTCAGAAAAGATATAACTATTTTACAGAGGTTTAAAGATTAACTTCTTGTGAATCCAACCACAGGGTCAGATTTAAAAAATGCTTTACGGCGAAAGCATACCGTACGATTATTTGAGAACATAGCCCAGCAGACAAATCATTACAAACAGTAACCAGCCAATTAGAAGAGTTACACAAGTCAGAAATAGAGATAAAATGAATCACTTAACTTTGATGATCTTCATATGGTTGCACTCAGAAGACATTAATTTATTCAATAAATGTTCCTTTTGTTCGATAAAGTCTCTACATCCAAAAACCTCAGTTTTGTTCGCGCGTTTTCTTCAGTAATCCACAGGCTCAAACGTAGTCACAAGAGGCAGACAAAAAATCCAAATAGTATCCGTAAAGTTCGTAGAAACATTTCAAACAATGTTTATATTCAATCCTCAGGTTGTTTTTAGCCTAAATAATCAATAATATTTCAACCGGACAATAACTTTGCCAATATAAAAGGTTAACAAGAAAGGTGTTTTTTTCTCAGGTTTTTTCTCAGGTTTTCACCTGCCAAATCAGTTATGTTATACTCACAGACACTAATAGTTTGGAAAGTTTAGTGTTTTCTATCCAGATTATATCTTTTCTATCCAGATTATATGAATATCCTATCTTCTGGAACTAAGTAGAAGGTAGTTTAATTTGGGCACGCTTTTCATTCAAAATTCCAAATGCTGCCCCCTACCCTAGAGAAGTTAAATTAATTTGTCTATTTTCTTGAACGATATGGTCTATCTACTAGAAACTCATGGACAATTTGGACACAGATATAACAAATATACACTACCTTTGAAAAGTTTCCGGTCACTTAGAAATGTCCTCGTTTTTGAAAGAAAAGCAATTTTTTAGTACATTATAATGACAACAAATTCATCAGAAATACAGTGTAGACATTGTTAATGTTGTAAATGACTATCGAAGCTGGAAACGGCAGATTTTTTTATGGAATATTTACATCGGCGTACAGAGGCCCATTATCAGCAACCATCACTCCTGTGTTCCAATGGCATGTTGTGTTAGCTAATCCAAGTTTATCATTTGAAAAAGCTAATTGATCATTAAAAAACCCTTTTGCAATTATGTTAGCATTTAAGTCATTTAGCAGACATTTAAGTCATTTAGCAGACGCTCTTATCCAGAGCGACTTACAAATTGGTGCTTTCACCTTATGACATCCAGTGGAACAGCCACTTTACAATAGTGCATCTAGGTCTTTTAAGGGGGGGGGGGGGGGGGGGGGGAGAAGGATTACTTTATCCTAGCACAGCTGAAAACTTTTGTCCTGATTAAAGAAGCAATAAAACTGGCCATCTTTAGACTAGTTCAGTATCTGGATCATCAGCATTTTGTGGGTTTGGTTAAAGAATCAAAATGGCCAGAAACAAGACCTTTCTTCTGAAACGCGTCAGTCTGTTCTTGTTCTGAGAAATGAAGGCTATTCCATGTGAGAAATTGCCAAGAAACGGAAGATCTTGTACAATGCTGTGTACTACTCCTTCACAGAACAGTGCAAACTGTCTCTAACCAGAATAGAAAGAGGGGTGGGAGGCCCCGCTGCACAACTGAGCAAGAGGACAAGTACATTAGAGTGTCTAGTTTGAAAAACAGATGCCTCACAAGTCCTCAACTGGCAGCTTCATTAAATAGTACCCGCAAAACAGCAGTCTCAACTTCAACAGTGAAGAGGTGACTCCGGGATGCTGGCCTTCTAGGCAGAGTCGCAAAGAAAAAGCCATATCTCAGACTGGCCAATAAAAATAAAAGATTAAGATGGAGAAAAAACACAGACGCTGGACCGAGGAACTCGAGCCTCTTCAATGTTGACGTTGAGACTGGTGTTTTGCGGGTACTATTTAATGACGCCAATGTAGATATTCCATTAAAAATCAGGCGTTTCCAGCTACAATTGTCATTTACAAAATGAACAATGTCTACACTGTATTTCTGATCAATTTGATGTTATTTTAATTTACAAAGAAATGTGTTTTTCTTTCAAAAACAAGGACATTTATAAGTGACCCCAAACCTTGAACGGTAGTGTATACTATATATTAATATATATTTTTCAAGTTATTCAAGTAAAAATGACCATAAATTGCTATAGATTACCTATAAATTTCCAATGTTACCGGGATCACTTACCGGTAGCTATGCAAGCCTAGTTATCCCTATAAATGAAGATGCCATAATTGTGAATTTACAAACAAAACAGGAGACAATACAATTCTGGTCCCTCAGTCATTGGCTCTCCTGGTACTGATATCTAGAGCTCCACTTAATATCTACGGCAATCACCTAATTGAATTACAATAACAGCCATGTGATCGCTACTGAAAGAATGCTCATTTACATGTAGAGCTGCATTTACATGGTTGTTCTGTGTCACACTCAGATTATGATGTGTGATTCGCATGAGTGGTTAGAGAGCACCTTAATTGATTCATTTCACCACGCACGAACACAGCTCAAATTTGGAAGAAACAGCAAGGTTGTGCAAGTAGGGAGTGGATGCAGGATCGCTGAGGTGCATGTTAAGCGTCTGCAGAGAGGAAGCGATCTCAGAGAGTCACAAGAGAGTTAGAAGGCACAGTGAAGAACTCAATCTTAGAAATGTCAGCCAACTGCTTACATAGAGATTGTGCCTATTTCTAGTCTGTGTCACAGAGTGCTGCATCAGAACGGCAGTGGTTGTCATGAACACCCACTGCAGGGTTAACATGAACTGTAAAGTGAAGTGAGAACATCTTCTAGGAACAGCAATTAAGGAGGATAATGACAAAGACTGGAGTTTGGGGAGGTTGTTGCCCTTACCTGCAGTCAAATTACCTAGTGGCCTCATGGGTGGAATGTTATTCATATTTTTCATAATTTCCTAATTAATAATCATTATTTTAAAAAGCCACCTAAAATCCGATGTTTTTATGTCAAACGGTTTTGGTATATTTCAATCTTCTGTGTATATAAAGTTGGGATGCAAACTCAAAATTTAATACATTTCAACTATATATCTGACATGGTACATGTCTTCATTTTTTTTACGCCCATAATCATGTGTTTGAGGTGCATACTTTAAAAAATATATATATTTGTTTAAGACACTCAAGAAACACTATCTGACCCTGATTTAGCCCACTGCTGCAAAAGGTTAAGCGATCCTCCACCTCCGGTTTCCACAGTAACGCAGAGGTCTTCAGTGGGCTGATCTAAGGAGTTTTTTGCGTCAAAAATATGTTTCTAAAGATAAATATTTTGCTGTGATATTTCAAATGAGGACCGTTTGAAGTACAGTACCAGTCATAAGTTTGGAAACACCTACTCATTCCAGGGTTTTTCTTTATTTTTAAGAATAGAATAATAGTGAAGACATCCAAACAATTAAATAACAAATATAGAATCATGGAGTAACCAAAAAAGTGTTAAACAAATCAAAATATATTTTTATATTGGAGATTCTTCAAAGTAGCTACCATTTGCCTTGATGACAGCTTTGCACACTTTTGGCATTCTCCCAAACAGCTTCATGAGGTAGTCATCTGGATTGCATTTCAATTAACAGGTGTGCTTTTTAAAAAGTTAATTTGTGGAATTTCTTTCCTTCTTAATGCGTTTGAGCCAATCAGTTGTGTTGTGACAAGGTAGGGGTGGTATACAGAAGATCGCCCTATTTGGTAAAAGATCAAGTCCATATTATGGCAATAACAGCTCAAATAAGCAAAGAGAAACGACAGTCCATCATTACTTTAAGACAAGACAAAAACCATCAAGAGCTATGATGAAACTGGTTCTCATGATGACTGCCACAGGAACGGAAGACCCAGAGTTACCTCTGCTGCAGAGGATACGTTCATTAGAGTTACCAATCTCTGAAATTGCAGCCCAAATAAATGCTTCACAGAGTTCAAGTAACAGACATCTCAACATCAACTGTTCAGAGGAGACTGTGAATCAGGCCTTCATGGTCAAATTGCTGCAAGGAAACCACTACTAAAGGGCACCAATAATGATAAGAAACTTACTTGGGCCAAGAAACACTAGCAATGGACATTAGACTGGTGGAAATCTGTCCTTTGGTCTGATGAGTCCAAATTTGAGAATTTTGGTTAGAACTGCTGTGTCTTTGTGAGACGCAGAGTGGGTGAACGGATGATCTCCGCATGTGTAGTTCCCACCGTGAAGCATGGAGGAGGAGATGTGATGGTGTAGGGGAGCTTTGCTGGTGACAATGTCTTTGATTTATTTAGAATTCAAGGCATACTACGATACACCATCCCATCTGGTTTGCACTTAGTCCCACTATCATTTGTTTTTTAACAAGACAATGATCCAAAATACACCTAAGGGCTATTTGACCAAGGAGAGGGATGAAGTGCTGCATCAGATGACCTGGCCTCCACAATCACCCAAACGCTACCCAATTGAGATGGTTTGGGTTGAGTTCGACCGCAGAGTGAAGGAAAAGCAGTCAACAAGTTCTCAGCATATGTGGGAACTCCTTCAAGACTGTTGGAAAAGCATTCCTCATGAAGCTGGTTGGGAGAATGCCAAGAGTGTGCAAAGCTGTGATCAAGGCAAAGACTGGCTACTTTGAAGAATCTCAAATATAAAATATATTTTCATTTGTTTAACACTTTTTTGGTTACTACATGATTCCATATCCATTATTTCATAGTTTTGATGTCTTCACTATATACTACAATGTAGAAAATATTAAAGATAAAGAAAAACTCTTGAATGAGTAGGTGTGTCCAAACTTTTGACTGGTACTGTCCATATTTTTTTACCCAAAGAAAACAACTATTAAACCCATTAGCAAAAGGGACAGGTTTTTCTTCTTGGCTTTAGAACCTTCCCAGTCGGACAGAAACCCCTTGGCGAGGAGCAGCACATTAACCATTTGCACTTGTACCCGTATACGATTTGAAAGTAGCAGATTTGGTCACTAATAAGCACCGAAATTGAAACATTGTGGCTGTACAGTAACATGCTATACATGATGTCAGAGTTTTGGCTCTGTGCTTCACAGCACTGTATGGGTTTTGACTGACAACTGTTCTGAATTTGAGCATCGCTCGCAACAAAATGTTTCCTCCATACCTCCCGGTAATTAAGCAACTTTTATAAATGTTTTATCTCAGTGAATAAAATTCTGTAAATTTAGATGACTCAATGTATTTTGAAAGAATACATTGAGGATTATTATAAATACTGCTTTGATGTCATACAAGCAAGCCAAACACCGGCGAGTCCTAATGTGCACTTTACATTTCCAAATCATAAAACTTACATCATATAGTGTCAAGGTTTACAATCACTATGTTTGATGTACAGTTACAAGATGGCATGGCATCATACCCTGGATTGTTCTTTACAGAATGAGCCTATGTTTGTTAATTTTGAAGTATCTGAATGCACTCATGACTCCTTTCTATGCGCACCAAAATTATGGTCTGTTTCTCAGAATTGCCTTGTGAAAGCCTAACACTGTAAGATCGTATATTATAACTTAGCTAGTCATAATGGCAATAGAACAAGCTTACAAATCATACCCACCTGACTCCGATTGCGATTTAAAATAGACAACCTTTGGATTGCGTAAACAACAACAGTAATTGTGTGATGGCGGGAATGCAGAGTTATGTTCCAAACAAAATTACTACAAGTGTGCTTGCTCTAGTTCCTCAACAGTACAGCTAGGAAAGCTCGAAGAAGTGCCTGATACTGTAGTTGAAGATGCTTCTTTAATCATAAAAGTGCATTAAAATTGCATAGGCGCAATCCCTTGGATTTACGCTTTGACTCAGTTTTATTTTCACTTTAAAATGTTGATATCAAAGTTTAACAAACCATACAGCTCTATGCACAAGGACTACTTTCAACAATTTCCACAGGAAAATTTGCAAAAAATAATTTAGTGGAGGATGTGTGCCGATGCAAACGGAAGTAACGGAAAATCTCCCTCAGGTTTTTATGCGACCACATCTTTAAAACTCTGCAAAATATTTGCTCCAAATTAAGAATCAAAGACATCTGCAGAAAGAAGGGGGTGTCAGCTATGACATGGCACCTTGAGTTAGAAAACATCTATCTTGGTTGTTGAGTAAGTGAAATGGATTTACACCCAGTAACAGAATTGCGGTAACTGAATTCCATCATGGATCCCTGATCTGTACTACACATAAATGCATAATTATGGATATGAATGTCATTTTCCTCATGTTTCATAAGATTTGACATCACAGCTCAGCTCAGCACATCAGAGCACTGTAGAGTACAGTGCAGTTCAATACAGCACAGAATGGCAGTGCAGAGTAGGGTAGAGTACAGTAGAGTTCAGTACAGTAGAGTACACTGCAGTATAGTCCAGTACAGTAGAGTTCAGTATATTATATTCTACTGTACTATACTTCACGGTACTGTTCTGTACTGTACTACTCTATTGTATTGGACTGTACTCTACTGTGATCTACTCACTGTACTGTATTGTACTTGACTGTGCTCTACTCACTGTACAGTACTGTGCTATCTGGTCTGTATATTCTTCTCACTACTTTGCCGCTGATTACAAAATCCATGTTTAATTTCTTTAGTGGTTTATCGTGGTCGCTTGTGTTGTTCTGGGTCTTATTTATAACGTGTCTTCCCCCAACCCAATACCCCCAGGAAATTCCTGCTTCATAGACAACGGCCCTAAGGGCAATAAAATAGGGGTTGTGGCGCCATCCTCCTTGATATGTTCAAACACATCCCACCCAGTTCAATGAGGTCCCTACACATCAATCATCATGACAACTTCAAAGGAATAGATGCAATATATGCATAAATTAACACACACTCTAACACGTGACAACAGGAACAGGATGCACTTATATGGGCATAACCACTTCCCGCCAGGATGTCCTGACCGGATGCCCATATTTGGGCATACACACGTCATCCGGGCATAGGGTCATAAATCAAACGTTTGACGCGTGCTGTCTACTGTATTCTCTCTCTCACCAGATAACAGAAAGAGAAAGAAAACAGTAACCAGCTGAACATGACAGTATGCCAGTGGGAGGCAGGACAGTAGCAGGTGACTATTATGATTTCCCATTGTAGCCAACTCAGTTGCAACAATTCCATTACTGATTTTTTGGGTAACGGAATTACGAGTTTTAATCACTTACTAATTCATAAACAAAATTGATATTAGTAAATCACTATAACTATTTGGTGGTCGACGATTACTTGTTACTTCAGTCAACTTTCATTATCCTCCCTCCTCAAGAGGTAGAGAAATGTTTGAATATCTTAAAGATACAGTATGTGGGATTTTGGTAACAGAATTACAAGGCACAAGGCAATGTAAACAATTTCTCCAAAACAATATATAAGTTTGATATTAATTGGCAGTGGTCTTTACTTCAACAATAATGTGTTTTGATGTATTTCTGATTCCTTTTAAGACTTTTCCTGGTAGCTGTTTTCTAACACCCCTTTTCCATCTGTTTATCCGGAAATCAAAGCCTTTACTTATGACTAATTAAAGATGGAAAATGATTGAAACATCTATCTATGCCTTCCCAAAAATATAGACTCTTAGCCTTCATTTGACATCCAATTTGACATGCTCCTATGGACTTCACATGTTGGTACTCCTTTTTAGATGGAAATTCCCTTAGAAACTGTGCACACCTTGGAGAGGTGTGGCCACTTGGAGACACCAGTCAGTCCTCTCACTCAAACCCTTGTCACGTTTGGTGTCTTATGTTGCACCTACCCCACATTTACCAGGAATATAGTTATTATCATGTTAATGAATGTAACCAGAGTATTTTCAGATTTCGGTAACAAATGCGGCAAAAAAGGAAGTAAATGTAAAATGCACATAAAATCATCAGTGTAATGTTTGTATTCTGTGTTGTGTCAGGTGAACTGTTGTGTCCTCAACTTTGGTCTAATTATTTTCCCATTATCTCCAAGCTGTTCCCTTTCAATTGCTACCATGGTTATGCATATGCTTTCCATGTTTCTTCTGTAAGAAACATTTCAATTTAGCCACATACATATAGGCCAACTCCCACGAGTGTAAAAAGTTCAAGGGTGAGGATTTGGGGAAAAGATCATTCATGAATGAATTATCTATTAATAGAGAGGCCAGTGGAAATGGAAGAGCATTGATCTGTAATAACTCAATCAATATTCCATGTTTCATGTGTACTCAGTGTATCCAGAAGAACCAGGTGCTCCTTTACCCATGAGCACAGCAGAAGAGAAGCTGGAGCATTTTCTCTCTCCGGCCCTGAGGACCCCTCTAGCCACCCCTCATCCTAGCCCCCCTAACCCCCCTTGCACCATGTCTCCCAACTTTCCCTGAGGCCAACCTGCCACCCTCCCTCGTTCTCATACATGCTGCATATTTCATCAAGAAGTGCTGGAGTAGGGAGGAAATGAGCTCAGGATCACCAAACTATCTAAAGTCTAGACATCTTGACCGATAGGAACGTCTTCTACAAGTGTCTAACAAAAATCAACTTTGATCTGAGAAAGAAAAGCTTGGGCTTTCTGAAACATGACTCTTTATTATTATTTCCTTCTCCATCCATTTCATGAGAAAGGGCTACAACAGTGGAACTGTTGACAGTAATTATCTTTGTCTGGCTGCTGAAGCTTGATTTGGTGCACTGCCTTTTTCTTATTTTAGTTTTGTCCGACAGTCCTTTTGACCAGGAGAATATCAAACTCTGTCTGGGCTGAGATGCATGGGGGAAGGAGGCACATTTGAATAGATTCAGACAGCATTAGGGGAAAGGGAGCACAGGCTACACTGAATCAGCTCAAAATAACCACCAGAAACAGTGTGAGAGTTGAGGCACCAGGTAAATGGATGTAATGACTCCCTGGGCCATAGGACCTTGGGCAGAGATTGAATCAAAATGACAATGTGTGGAATGACTACCCTCAGACATACTCTTTTCTGTGTCTGCTGTGGGTTTATCCTGACTCTCCCATGGAAATACCTGGGTTGGCTGATATACAGTATATTTAATGTATCATGAAGGTGAGGATAATGTATATATCATCCTAAAGGGGTTGCAGTGAGAGGTAAAATGAGGGTGAGATGAAGACAGCAAATATGGGTGAGAAGAAAAGAGATGTGGCAGTACAAAATGAAAGGGAGAAAGATAAGGTAAGAAGAGAGAAAGTGAGAGAGGAGAGAAGAAAATGGAGAGACGCCAATAGAAAGAAGGGGGAAAAACTGGCACTATACCAGCGTTGCAGGGACGTTAAAGGAAAAACAAGTGTTTCCATGGCAACTCCTGCAATGAAAAACTTTGCCTGACAGCATTTTAACAGCGCCTTCATGACTCTACTCCTTTTATTAATTCCAGCCTCTTACCCTACAGCTTCATTAGGGCTCCTCGGGTTCTAGCGGCTACTTATTCAGGTCAATCCCTGGAGCACAGGACCCAAGGAGCAGCTAGTTCCAGCAAGACAAGACCAGAATACCTGTCCAGTGAGGAGCGCATCGTAGGCATGACTTAATTGGTGCCCTCTCATTGCTCTTGTACAATGAGGGCCCCAAAAACGGACTAATGTATGCCGTATGTTTTCCTCCTAACCCCACTAATACAACAGGTCAGGCTCATGCATTTGCATGAGCTTGAAGACAGATTTGAATGTGATAGAAAAATAGCAAAGACTTGTGGAGTTGACGTTGTGTCATACAACACTTTACTTAAGTGTTTTCTAAAATACTTCAAAAACAACCAAGAATGGGACGTCAAAATTATAGAGATGCATTAAATCAGAGGGCTTAAGGGCAGGAGTGTTAGAGAGGGTGACATTGGACTCTACTGTAAAAAGAGAAGGAAAACGTTGGCCCCTGGAATTAGAAGGTCAAGATGAATCCCTATGCCATCCTGAGGGTGGGTGTTCTGTACTGTACCTGGGTTGTGCAAAGATACTCGCGTGGAGATGTTGATTTCCTGCAGATGCTCCAGTGTCTCAGTGTGGAACAGACGAATAGAAGAGCCCTCACTAAAGGCCATCCAAACTCCTCCCCCAGCCCGCACCATATGGGCCACAGTCACCATGGGGTCTGGGTGTACCTCAAACTTCTGGAAGAGAGGGAAGGGGGGAAGCTCTGAATAACATCACTATGGAAGCAGTGAATAACATCACCATGGAAACCATAGTAGAGATGGGACTTAAAATAGGCCTAGAGCTGGCAAGCAAATGCTTACACACAGAACATGTAGATACAAATCAATGACCAAACAGTATGGCCACCGTTAGACCCGGTTTACAAATATATTTTAAATTAGATATACTGTAGATCTGAGTTTTTTATGAATACAATTCATTTTACATGTAGAGATCCTAGTCTAAATGCAATAGAACAGATTTGTTTTGTCAAATCACGTGATGTTATCTGGGTTAGCATTCTCTGCTATCAGATATAAGGGTTATGTGAGGAACTGCTGAGGTACATGCTTCCAATCTGGAGAAGAAAAAAAAATCCTAGCGAAATCTGGACATTTATAATACCGGTATGTTGCATTCTGGCTATCAAAACAAATTACCATATAAAGTGTGACGATACTGTCTGTAATTGTTTATTTACCATTGCTCTGCACATCACAATTTTATGGACCTGTATGTAGACACCTTATCCATAATGAAGTTATAATATCATAGATATGACTTTATTAAACGTATGCATGCACATAAAAACTCACCCACACAGAAGCACACACGCAAATGTGCACACTAAAGAAAGTACTGTGGATCAATGACATATAAGAACCCCTCTCCAGGCATTATATTTAATAGTGTTGTATAATAATGTGGCATAATCACCTTCCGGTGTAAAAACCATGCAGATTAAAAACAAAAAACTACGTTTTAAATCTGAAATATGTAACTTTTTGGGCGACCTGACCAAATTCACATAGAATTGTGAGTTATAGATCTGTCATTCTCATTGGAAGCAAGTCTAACAAGCGGTAGATCTGTTCAATGTGCCCTATTTCTATGCTTCCCGTTCTTAAGTTGTGTTTTTACGTCTTTTACTTTCCGTTCTGTGCACCAGCTTCAAACAGCTGAACATACTATATTTTTGGTTAATTAACAAATATTTCACAGTGGTTTAGATGGTACAATGATTCTCTGCGCTTGCTTGTTATGTCACATAAACTGAAATTAGGCGAACTGTTAGAATTTTAGCAACCAGAAAATGACAGAGCGATTTCTGCATATTGCACCTTTAAGTGATAAATAGGCTGAAAAAGAATGGAAATTCACATGAGCACCACAATGCCTACTCCACTCTTGCTCTACCAAGGTTTTCCAGCACACAGCTTTGACCTACTGCAGTAGCTATGTTGGTCTATTATACTTCAAACAATGTGTAGACAGGTTTCATAGGACTGAAACCTTCTCAAATAGCCTAATTCATACTCTTAGAGGAGGTGCTCCCACAATAATGTGGTTTGTACCGCATGCAAGGTAAATTATAGAATTTTTCACACACCACTAATTCAGACTCTTCAGAGGGATAATGGATTTTACTGTGTCCTGCTAAAATGATGTGTGTGTATATATTAGCCCAACATCCTTAGGCTGCATGTATTTTTTTTAGATATAAGCCTATTGGAAATTGTAGCATCACAATCTTTATTGCAATAATAAATACAAACATAACTTTAAGCTACATATTCACTTGGCAGAGGTAATGAACTGTCATTTGATCAGCACAGCAATTGATTAAACAGGACCATGTTTGCATATTCTGAGTTTATGTCAATATTACACAGATACGCTAACGGTTACAGAAATCAGGAATTCAGACAGGATGTATCTATCTGAGTAACACATCACCACCTTTTGTTATGTTGGGCACCTACTGACCAAAAAAATAAGGTTATTATGAAAATAAAACATTTTCTCAATGACGTCTTGTATCCAGGACCTCTATACCAGGCAATGTCAGAAAGGCCCTAAAAATTGTCAAAGACCCAAGTCATAGATTGTTTTCACTGCTGCCGCACAGCAAGTGGTACTGATGCATCAAGACTTGAACCAACAAGACCCTGAACAGCTTCTACCCCAATGCCATAAGACTGCTAAGTAGTTAACCAAATAGCATTTCACTGTCAGTCACAATTATTGTTTACAAAGCAAGTGACAAATAAAATGTGATTTGATTTATATTGCTAAAATAAAAGTTTAAAAAAATACAGGGAGGCACCACATTACTAAGAGACAAAACAGCTCACAGAATCAAGCCTGATGGTCTTGTAAGTATAAAAGCAAAGCATGCTTTCATTTAACAAAAAAAAAGCTTGAAAAGGTAGTGGAATGGGATAACGTCTTAGTGTGGTGTGTGAAGAATCCAATAATTTACCTTGTATTCTGTAAAAAACACATTATTGTGGGAGCAAGAGTATGAATTGGGCTGTTTGAGACGGTTTGAATCCTAAGCAACCTGCCTACACATTGTTTGAAGTACTTGATTAGAAAAGACCAATAGAAGATCTGAATGTAGCCCTCTTTAAATCTTTCCACAAAACCCAAGTATGCCAGATGACTGGAGATTACCAACCCTGCTTTCTCAGAAGGCCATAGTGTGTCTCTCTTGAGCTTGTAATTAACTGCACCAATGATTCACAGACTGGGGCATCTTTTCTACTGTGTCAGAATACAACATCCTCCCACCCTCCAACTTCTCAAGACCACAGGAAAAGAGAAGGCTTTTCAGGCACAAACAAGTGGCGCAGCGGTCTAAGGCACTGCATCTTAGTGTAAGATGCGTCACTACAGTCCCTGGTTTGAATCCAGGCTGTATCACATCCGGCCGTGATTGGGAGTCCTATAGGGTGGTGCACAATTGGCTCAGCTTTGTCTGGGGTAGGCTGTCATTGTAAATAGGAATTTGTTCTTAACTGACTTGCCTAGTTAAATAAAAACATTTTTAAATGAATGAGTTGCTGAGGAAGAGCAACGCGCCTCATCATGGCATACTACCCCCGAGGTCTGCACCATGACAGGGGCTGGCTCTGTCATCATCTCCCATGTCCTCTTGGTTTATGAGTCAGGGGCTAAGAGATTAGTCAGAAAGAGAGCAAGACAGAGAGAGTATGAGTGTGAGAGAGAGAGAGGTTGTCCAGACTCAGACTGTTGTTAACACTCTTGGTTTGACCACCAGATAACAGAAAGAGAAAGAAAACAGTAACCAGCTGAACATAACATTTAGCCAGCAGCATTCCACCCTGCATACCACTGCTGGCTTGCTTCTGAAGCTAAGCAGGGTTGGTCCTGGTCAGTCCCTGGAACGGAGACCAGATGCTGCTGGAAGTGGTGTTTGGGGGCCAGTAGGAGGCACTCTTTCCTCTGGTCTAAAAAATATCCCAATGCCCCAGGCCAGTGATTGGGGACACTGCCCTGTGTATGGTGCTGTCTTTCGGATGGGACGTTAAACGGGTGTCCTGACTCTCTGCGGTCATTAAAAATCCCATGGCACTTATTGTAAGAGTAGGGGTGTTAACCCTGGTGTCCTGGCTAAATTCCCAATCTGGCCATCAAACCATCACGGTCACCTAATAATCCCCAGTTTACAATTGGCTCATTCATCCCCTGTAACTATTCCACAGGTCGTTGCTGCAAATGAGAATGTGTTCTCAGTCAACTTACCTGATAAAATAACAAAATAAATCAAATCAAATGATAATAACAGTATGCTTGTGGGAGGCAGGACAGTAGCAGGTGACTATTATGATTTCCCATTGTAGCCAATTCAGTTGCAATATTTCCATTACTGATTTTTTGGGTAACGGAATTATGAGTTTTAATCACTTTCTAATTCATAAACAAAATTGATATTAGTAAATCACTATAACTAATTGGTAGGTCGACGATTACTTGTTACTTCTGTCAACTTTCAGTATCCTCCCTCCTCATGAGGATAGACATTTTTTTAAATATCTTAAAGATACATTATGTGGGATTTTGGTATCAGAATTAAAAGGCAATGTAAACAATTTCTTCAAAACAAAATATAAGTGTTGATATTAATTGGCAGTGGTCTTTGCTTCAACATTAATGTGTTTTGATGTATTTCTGATTCCTTTTAAGACTTCTCCTGGTAGCTGTTTTCTAACACCCCTTTTCCATCTGTTTATCCGGAAATCAAAGCCTTTACTTATGACTAATTAAAGATGGAAAGTGATTGAAACATCTATCTATGCCTTCCCAAAAATATAGACTCTTAGCCTTCATTTGACATCCAATTTGACATGCTCCTATGGACTTCACATGTTGGTACTCATGGGTCCTTTTAGATGGAAATTCCTTTAGAAACTGTGCACACCTTGGAGAGGTGTGTGGCCACTTGGAGACACCAGTCAGTCCTCTCACTCAAACCCTTGTCACGTTTGGTGTCTTATGTTGCACCTACCCCACATTTACCAGGAATATAGTTATTATCATGCTAATGAATGTAACCAGAGTATTTTCAGATTTCGGTAACAAATGCGGCAAAAAGGAAGTAAATGTAAAATGCACATAAAATCATCAGTGTAATGTTTGTATTCTGTGTTGTGTCAGGTGAACTGTTGTGTCCTCAACTTTGGTCTAATTATTTTCCCATTATCTCCAAGCTGTTCCCTTTCAATTGCTACCATGGTTATGCATATGCTTTCCATGTTTATTCTGTAAGAAACATTTCAATTTAGCCACATACATATAGGCCAACTCCCACGAGTGTAAAAAGTTCAAGGGTGAGGATTTGGGGAAAAGATCATTCATGAATGAATTATCTATTAATAGAGAGGCCAGTGGAAATGGAAGAGCATTGATCTGTAATAACTCAATCAATATTCCATGTTTCATGTGTACTCAGTGTATCCAGAAGAACCAGGTGCTCCTTTACCCATGAGCACAGCAGAAGAGAAGCTGAAGTATTTTCTCTCTCAGGCCTTGAGGACCCCTCTAGCCACCCCTCATCCTAGCCCCCCTAACCCCCCTTGCACCCTGTCTCCCAACTTTAAGAGTATGAATTAGGCTGCGTCCCATTTGTTGTAGCACCTCCTCTAAGAGTATGAATTAGGCTGTTTGAGGAGGTTTGAATCCTAAGCAACCTTCCTACACATTGTTTGAAAGTACTTGATTAGAAAAGACCAATAGAACATCTGAATGTAGCCCTCTTTAAATCGTTCCACAAAACGCAAGTAGGCCAGATGACTGGAGATTACCAACCCTGCTTTCTCAGAAGGCCATAGTGTGTCTCTCTTGAGCTTGTAATTAACTGCACCAATGATTCACAGACTGGGGCATCTTTTCTACTGTGTCAGAATACAACATCCTCCCACCCTCCAACTTCTCAAGACCACAGGAAAAGAGAAGGCTTTTCAGGCACAAACTCGGGCTCCCAAGTGGCACAGCGGACTAAGGCACTGCATCTCAGGGCAAGAGGCATCACTACAGTCTCTGGTTTGAATCCAGGCTGTATCACATCCAGCTGTGATTGGGAGTCCTATTGAGCGGTGCACAATTGGCCCAGCGTCGTCTGGGGTAGGCTGTCATTGTAAATAAGAATTTGTTCTTAACTGACTTGGATAGTTAAATAAAAAAATATTTTAACTGAATGAGTTGCTGAGGAAGAGCAACGAGCCTTATCATGGCTAGGCATGCTACCCCCGAGGCCTGCACCATGACAGGGGCTGGCTCTGGCATCATCTCCCAGCTCCTCTTGGTTTATGAGTCAGGGGCTAAGAGATTAGTCAGAAAGAGAGCAAGACAGTGAGAGTGAGTGTGAGAGAGAGAGAGAGAGAGAGAGAGAGAGAGAGAGAGAGAAAGAGAGAGAAAGAGAGAGAGCGCGAGGCACCAGCGGACAGGGATTTCCACCTGTTTGTGTGCTCTTGCCAGAGGGACCTCCTTTGTTTGAGAGTGGGGAGAGAAGAGAACCCTTTGATGTGTTTTCTCTTTTAATTGACTTCACAGCAGTAGGTGCCTGCTCTGCTCTGTTTGGGCGGAGAGGATACTGCATCTCTCCCATTTTCAAGTGCAACCACAAAGAAAAGATGGTTGGGTTAGGGTTAGAAAAAGAAAAGCAAAGGGTTAGGGTTAAGTTTAGGGTTAGGACAAGGGTTAGTAGATTGTTAGTTGAACTATAACTGATCATCTGTAGAGCATCTACAGATGGACTATACAAATAAAGTGTTACCAAATGTTATTTTTCTGATAGAGATTTCAATTCAAGAAGCGTTATTTCAAAGAATTTAAGCTATAATTACAGACCAAGTTCAAACTTGTATAAAATGTAAAGAGCATCAACAATGTCAGTGAACCGCGAGAAATGATGAGGGGGGTTTAATCAGTGATTTTGGTATAAACCGACTAATTCTTAATTAACAAACTAATCATTAACTGACACTCTGTCATCATGACACCTTGTCTAGCATATGTTTCACTGGATTTGTCAATATCTGGCAGCTTGAAATTTGATCTGACCCTGTACATTAGTTAGGCCAAACAAAAGTTATTTTTTGAATTGAACCTTTATTTAACTAAGCAAGTCAGTTTTAAGAACACATTCTTATTTACAATAACAGCCCGGATGACACTGGGCCAATTGTGTGCCACCCTATGGGACTCCCAATCAAGGCCGGTTGTGATAATTCATTGACTGGTAGGGTAATTTAATTGAAGAGGTTAGTGGAAGTGATATTTGTTTACAGGGCTGCATGACTGCCAGCCTTGACAACATTCGATACTGCCTGGAGAGCCCATCAGCCTATCAGAGCATATATTTGACACTAAGGTCTCTTCTAAAATTGATGGTGATGCTGAACATGTAGTGGAGCACTCTTTCCTCACTATCAAATAAAGTGAAGGCAACAACTGCTCACCCAATTGACACTGTGGTATTAGGGAGCTGAGCTACCATGAGAGTGGTAGCAAAGCGTGACAGAGGTAATATGCCCCTACCACACAGCACTGCTGTCACACAAACAGCAGCACCACCCAAGTCCTTCATCAGCAGAGGAGAGAAGCACTGCTAGCTAACGCCCCAGCACTAAAGTATCACTAAAGTCCCACCGCCTGAACAGCTCATTAGACCTGCATTACACTGAGCACAATCTCAATCGCACATCCACACTGTCCTTTCCCAACTGGAAAAAAGGAACAGCTATGTGAGAATGCTGTACCTGCCTAAATGACTACCGCCCCATAGCACTCACGTCGGTAGCCATGAAGTGCTTTGAAAGGCTGGTCATGGCTCACATCAACAGCATCCTCCCGACACCTGAGACCCACTCCAATTCATATACCGCTCCAACAGATCCACAGATGATGCAATATCAATTGCTCTCCACACCGCCCTTTCTCACCTGGACAAAAGGAACACCTATGTGAGAATGCTGTTCATTGACTACAGCTCAGAGTTCAACACCATAGTTCCCAGAAAGCTCATCACTAAGCTAAGGACCCTGGGACTAAACACCTCCCCCTGCAACTGGATCCTGGACTTCCTGACAGGCCGCCCCCAGGTGGTAAGGGTAGGCAACAACATATCTGCCACGTACTTAGTCCCATCCTGTACTCCCTGTTCACAGACGACTGCATGGCCAAGCACGACTACAACACCATCATTAAGTTTGCTGACGACACAACAGTGGTAGGCCTGATCATGGACAACGATGAGACGGCCTATAGGGAGGAGGTCAGAGACCTGGCAGTGTGGTGCCAGGACAACAACCTCTCCCTCAATGTGAGCAAGATAAAGGAGCTGATCGTGGACTACAGGAAAAGGTGGGCCGAACAGGCCCCCATTAACATCGACGGGGCTGTAGTGGAGCGGGTCGAGAGTTTCAAGTTCCTTGGTGTCCACATCACCAACATGGTCATGTTCCAAACATATCAAGACAGTAGTAAAGAGGGCATGACAAAACCCTTTCCCCCTAAGGAGACTGAAAAGATTTGGCATGGGTCCCCAGATCCTCAAAACGTTCTACAGCTGCACCATAGAGAGCATCCTGACCGGTTGCATCACCACCTGCTATTGCAACTGCTCGGCCTTCGACAGCAAGGTGCTACAGAGGGTAGTGCGTACGGCCCAGGACCTCACTGGGGCCAAGCTTCCTGACATCCAGGACCTATACATTAGGCTGTGTCAGAGGAAGGAACAAAAAATCATCAAAGGCTCCAGTCACCCAAGTCATAGACTGTTCTCTCTGCTACCACACAGCAAACGATACTATTTACATTGACCCGTCCCCTTTGTTTTTACACTGCTGCTACTCGCTGCTCCTTATTATCTATACATAGTCACTTTACAAATGACCTTGACTAACCGGTACCCCCGCCCATTGACTCGGTACCAGTAACCTCTGTATATAGCCTCGTTATTGCTATGAAAATATCTTGTGCTTTATTACATTGTTTTACTTTAGTTTATTTAGTAGATATTTTCTTAACTCTATTTCTTAAACTGCATTGTTGGTTAATTAAGGACTTGTAAGTAAGCATTTCACGGTAGGGTTTCCACCCACAGCGTACACATCACAGACTCAAATGGTCCACCCACAAGGACAGCATGGTAAACTGAAATGGTCCACCCACAAGGACAGTATGGTGAAGAAGGCACAATAGCGCCTCTTCAACCTCAGGAGGCTTAAGAAATGTGGCTTGTCACCTAAAACTCTGACAAACTTTTACAGATGCATAATTTTACAGATGTACCACTGTCTGGTACGACCACTACACCTCCCTCAACCGCAAGGCTCTCCAGAGGGTGGTGCGGTCTGCACAAAGCATCACCGGGGGAAAACTACCTGCCCTCCAGGACACCTACATCACCCGATGTCATTGGAAGGCCAAAAATATCACCAAGGATAACAACCACCCGAGCCACTGCCTGTTCATCCCACTACCATTCAGAAGGTCAGTACAGGTGCGTCAAAGCTGGGACCGAGATTGAAAAACAGCTTCTATCTCAAGGCCATCAGACTACTAAACAGCAATCACTAATTCAGATAAGCTGCTGCCTACATAGAGACTCACTAGTCACTTTAAACAATACCACTTTAATAATGTTTACATATCTTACATTACTCATCTCATATGTACAGTGCCTTGCAAAATAATTAATCCCCCTTGGCGTTTTTTCCTATTTTGTTGCATTACAACCTGTGATTTAAATGTATTTTTTATTTGGATTTCATGTAATGGACATACACAAAATAGTCCAATTTGGTGAAGTGAAATTCAAAAGATAACTTGTTTAAAATTTTTAAAAATAAAATAATATTCACCCCCTTTGCTATGAATCCCGTAAAATACGATCTGGAGAAGCCAATTACCTTCAAAAGTCACAAAAATAGTTAAATAAAGTCCACCTGTGTGCAATCTAAGTGTCACATGATCTGTCACATGATCTCAGTATATATACACCTGTTCTGAAAAGCCCTAGAGTCTGCAACACCACTAAGCAAGGGGCACCATGAAGACCAAGGAGCTCTCCAAACAGGTCAGGAACAAAGTTGTGGAGAGCAACAGATCAGGGTTGGTTTATAAAAATATTATAAACTTTGAACATCCCACGGAGCACCATGAAATCCATTATTAGAAAATGGAAAGAATATAGCACCACAACAAACCTGCCAAGAGAGGGCCGCCAACCAAAACTCTCAGACCAGGCAAGGAGGGCACTAATCGGAGAGGCAACAAAGAGACCAAAGATAACTCTGAAGGAGCTGCAAAACTCCACAGCGGAGATTGGAGTATTTGTTCATAGGACCACTTTAAGCCATACACTCCACTGAGCTGGGCTTTATGGAAGAGTGGCCAGAAAAAAATAAGCAAACAAGTTTGTTGTTCGCCAAGAGGCATGTGGGAGATTCCCCAAACATATGGAAGAAGGTACTCTGGTCAGATGTGACAAAAATGTAGCTTTTTGGCCATCAAGGAAAATGCTATGTCTGGCGCAAACCCAACACCTCCCATCACCCTGAGAACACTATCCCCATGTTTTTCATCGGCAGGGACTAGGATACTGGTCAGAATTGAAGGAATGATGGATGGCGCTAAATACAGGGAATTTCTTCAGGGAAACCTGTTTCAGTCTTCCAGAGATTTGAGACTGGGATGGAGGTTCACCTTCCAGCAGGATAATGACCCTAAGCATACTGCTAAAGAAACACTCAAGTGGTTTAAGGGGAAACATTTATGACTTAAAGTTTGCTGTACACCAGCGGAACCCATCCAACTTGAAGGATCTGGAACAGTTTTGCCTTGAAGAATGGGCAAAAATCCCAGTGGCTAGATGTGCCAAGCTTATAGAGACATACCCCAAGAAACTTGCAGCTGTGATTGCTGCAAAAGGTGGCTCTACAAAGTATTGACTTTGGGGGGGTGAATATTTATGCACGCTCAAGTTTTCCGTTTTTTTGTCTTCTTGTTTGTTTCACAATAAAAAATATTTTGCATCTTCAAAGTGGTAGACATGTTGTGTAAATCAAATTATACAAACCCCCAAAAATCTATTTTAATTCCAGGTTGTAAGGCAACAAAATAGGAAAAATGCCAATGGGGTGAATACTTTCGCAAGCCACAGTATATACTTTATCTTATACCATCTATTATATCTTGCCTATGCAACTCGGCCATCGCTCATCCATGTATTTATATGTACATATTCTTATTCCATCCATTTAGATTTGTGTGTATTAGGTAGTTGTTGGGGATTGTTAGATTACTTGTTAGATATTACTGCACTGTCGGAACTGGAAGCACAAGCATTTCGCTACACTCGCATTAACATCTGCTAACCATGTGTACAGTATGTGACCAATAACATTTGATTTGATTTTACCTGTTGTATTCGGTGCATGTAACATAACATTTGATTTGATTTGACAATGTTTCTGTTCATAGGAGAGGAGCAAATCCACAGCCACAATCACACGGCCATGGGGGTGAAGGAAGGAAGGAGGGGATTGGGCATTGGTAGGAAAGGGAGAAGGAGGGGAGTGGGCATGGGTAGGACATGAGGAAGGAGGGGGAGTAAGCATATTCCTATCTTATAGAGTTGGGAGGAGAGGGAGGTAGACAAGCCATGCCTGTCAATATTGATCAAAGGCCCATGTGTCGATGCCATCTTGCCTGGTTAGGCTTTGACGACAGGCCTGATTTAGAACCCTTCTTTTTGAGGGCAGATGGACCATTCCCACAGCTCTGTCATAATGCAGAACACACACACAGGTCACTTCAAACCCACTAAGGGTGGAGAGGAGGAGAAGGAGGAGAGAAGGATGCATATCCACAGGACTGTCTGAGGGGCTTTATTCTGTTTGCTCGGCACACTGCGATGTCACACCAGTGTGGCGCTGCCCATTTACACAGGAGCTTTGCAGGGAGCGCAGTGTAGCCTTCTGTGTTAACTCCCAGCTCTATCAAGGATCATCAATTCAAGATAGAGCAGAGCTGACAGTAAGGCTGTTCTAACTTAGGTAAATGGGCTAGACCACTAAAGTAGTAGAGAGGGGTGAGTCTGAGTGATCACGACCCTGGCCTGCGCCCCCATCATGAAGTTATTGCTCAGCCCCAGGGGCAAGTGCTGCTTCCCTGATCCCAGTTCTGCATCACAGCCCCAGTGAAGTCAGTCCTCTAGGGTGTGCATTAGTAAGGAAGACAAAGTTATGAAAGGAGCGACCAGCGACAACCTGAGCACACACGCCTGTTCAACGCGGCGGAGGGATATGCTGGAGCCAGCCAGACAGAACCTTGTCTCTTTTGCGTGGTCACTCAGCTGGCTAAGCTCTGATCTCCAGAGGACTGGACAGGCAGGAAAGTGTACAAGCACAGAGAGCCACTGCTGCCACAAAGCTCATTCTGTACTCAGGGTAAGTAAAATGTATAACTCAAGGAGTTTTGAGTTCGAATATAGTTTACAATTCCAATAGCAAGTGTGTTGAGTTGAAGGAATTGACAGGATATTGTTGGGCTTTTTGAGACTATTCTGTGCATGAGCCTCTGCTCTAACGCAGTTGTGAAAAGTATGCCAGGTGGAAGTGAAGATGCTTTTCAGGGGAATTTCAGGAGGTATGTGTTTGTGTGCTGTTGTGCAAACTATACAACACATGGTGCATCTCCTATTGTACCTGGGTGGCAAGGCTGGAGCCCTCGATGATGGTCACAGAGTTGGCACAGCTGGCCCACATAGAGTCCTCCAGTACCAGAAGTGTCCTCACCGGCTCTGGGCCCACAATAACAGTTCTGCTGGAGTCTGGCTCCCACAACTCACCTGAGAACACAACACAACCAACACTCAGGATTAGAACACTTTAAACTGAAGATTTAAGATCACTTTATTCGTCAGTTATACACAAGTTCCAACTGAAATGTTACTTCCGCTTTTTTATCCCAACCCCGCCGAAAGATCCACATACATACAGGTTGTAGAAGGGTGTCCGTGGAGCAGTTGTTGTGGGGGGTAAAGTGCCTTGCTTAAGGGCACAACGGCAGGCAAAAGCATCTAGAATTTGATACCAGCAATTCTCAGGTTGCCAGCTCACTTCCCAACAGATTAGAACTGGCAACCCTTCGGCTGCTGGCTCGCCTCTCTAAGCCCTAGGGTACCTGCCGCCCCATTACTCCTACTTTACAATGGAGAAATCAAAGCTCTGCTAAAAACAGCTGACAAAATCATGACTTGTTATCACTATTTTATGAATATGTTTTAAATACATGCAACACTTTCTGTTTGTCTATGAAATGTGGTGATTCAGCAGCTGTTGCCTTGAGCAAGGCAATTAAACTATATTTCTTCTACTTACACTGAAGGAACTTGCCCTGGTGTTTGCTAGACAAATATTCCAAACTGAAAAAACATACAAATACTTATACTCCTGTTTCACAAACACACACGTGCATGCGCAACTAAGCATGCAAATGCGCGCACATACACACAAATAGACATACACGCGTACTCACGTATGCACACACCAGCTTGAATCACAATTTGATGAAAGCAGTGTCTTTGGTATATGTTTTGAGACTTGTGTGCTAAACAATAGTTCATTCATTCTTAATACCATATGCTAATATCTGCCATACAATTTAATCAGCTTTCCAACTTCTTTATCGCAACTTTCTTTTTTTTGCACATCAGTGTGAAAATGAAGCAGACCTTTTTCCTTTGAGTTGTAATCACCCATACCTGCTTCTGTGGCAACGTGTTATAAAGCGCATTACATAAGCTTTTCATTTGCAGTGCGTTAATGAAGCAACATTTAAAAAGAAAGTGCACACAGCCATTTAATTAAACATTTTGGTTGTTTATATCTTGCCTTTCAAACCAGAATAGCTTCACAATGACTTCTGACTTGCCCAGGTTAATTGCTTGTCGTGTTCTAAATGTCATTCTTCCACCTTTTCAAATTCAGTCTTTTAAAAGTCCCCTCGGCCCATGCACAAGCGATGTCACTGCTCTACCACACGCACCACAAAAGGAAAAAAGAAATTGGGATTTTCAGTTTAGCAACAATGTGCTGGGAAGGCTGTTCATATGCCTTTTGATAGAATTCCCATGTGAGGACATGATATTTTCATACTCCTGCAGACATGGTTTCCAGGCAGTAGTGTACCATCCAGGGGCATCAATCTTTAACAGCTGTGCAAAATGCACAAACATTGCCTGGCACCATCCACGCTCCACTCCAGAGCTTTTCATCTGTCTTCTCCCTCTTTTTTATTTATTCATTTTACATAACGTGAATAGTCATATTTAATCGACACGCAGCACACTGGCGTAATTAATCATCCTTTCTGCATGGCTGGAGGTGAGAGCAGAGTAGAGTGCTGGGGAGATGCAGGCAGTCACACTGACACAGCCAGGACAGACGCACCACACCACACCTCACGGTGATAAAGCCATTGTGCTCCCGCAGGCTGAGGTGACTGGGAGAGTGAATGTTGAGATTGTGCTAACTAAGCCTTCTGGCCCTACTGTATGATATGCCTGACTGACCAAAGCACAACCACACCAACCACTGTATGGTGACTTCAGGTGTAATTTCTTTACACTGACAGGGAATATCACCAACAATGGGCATTAAAATAGGTATTTTAAGGCGATATTTTCCAAGGTTGCTATTCTGAAATTAAGTTGCTTTTCACAAATGTATCCACTTGATGGAATCCCCTGAAAATCCTATCACGCATTGCATGTCTCCGCAAGCAGACTGAATGCATGACAGAACATATGTTTCTTACACACTCACTGAAGCATTCACTGCAGCAGATTGAGACATGCATTAGCATGTACAAATCGACAGATGTACAAATTGAAACAAGGAAACAGTAAGACTCATAATTGCACTACTAATTTGATTGGATTATTAAATCAAAAGCCATTTTTTGTTACAGATACAAGCCCTGTTAATAATGTCTAATAACAAAATAACCTATCCATTTTAATGTCACATTCCATACAATATAATACAATCCTTACACATTGTTGCTATAGTAGGCTAATGAGTGAATGCAATGATTATCTGAATTAATATCAATTACTAGCTAATATTTGTAAGAGTATTAGTGGCGTGACATAATTATAAATGTTTTCCATTCTCCTGCTTTAATTTCTATAATGGTAATGGCTTGAAACATGTATTTCTGAGTGTCCATCTATGACTACTGACATTAAATAAATTGCTATGTTAGTAGTGTGATGCTTCAACAATTCTGCCATTTTGGATTTAAATCTGAGGACTATCTTCCTGACAAACTTTTGTTTTTATTATTCTATTTTTTACCCCATTTTTCTCCCCAATTGGTAGTTACAGTCTTGTCTAATCGCTGCAACTCCCGTACGGACTCGGGAGAGGGGAAGGTCGAGAGCAATGCATCCTCTGAAACAACTCAACTGCTTCTTGACACAATGCCCACTTAACCCGGAAGCCAGCCGCACCAATATGTCAGTTGAAACACAATACACCTGGCAACCATGTCAGCATGCACTGCGCCCGGCCTGCCACAGGAATCGCTAGTACTCGATGGGATAAGGACATCCATGCCGGCCAAACCCGCCCCTAACCTGGACAATGCTGGGCCGTCCCATGGGTCTCCCGGGCACGGCTGGCTACGACAGAGCCTGGACTCGAACCCAGAATCTCTAGTGGCACAACTAAGGCACTGGCGATGCAGTGCCTTAGACCACTGCACCGCTCGGGAGGCCAGGGAGAGACCTTACCTCCATTACTTCTTCCATAGACCATCATGGTTCCATCCCTGAGCCCAGCAAACAAGAAGTTGGTGCAGTGTTTGAGGCACAGAACAGGACAGCTATGAGGGTTCCGCAGGTTCAACAGGCACTGGGCCTCAGTGTTCACACTGCCATACACCAGGATGCTGAAGGGGAAAGGAGCAGGAACAGTGTAAATGAACATAATTGATGAAGACAGAGTACCTCGTTAATGTGTCATTTGATGTAACTGGGCACTTTGGAGCTTCAGTATTGTGTGTGCAGCATCTAGCTCTTTCTCGATTCCATCTGAACTTCAGTGACTGTGCTGCACCTTTTTTTCTCTTTACAATTCCTTCTTCTGGTAGAGGTCAAACAGGGAAATTATTCCAATTGTTTTTCCACCATACATTTTTCCCATAAGGAATTTTAGAAACACTTAAAATAAGGTCTGTGTTTCATGTAGACCTACCCTGGAATTACTTTTTGATAACCATGTAAATCTCTCTAGGTATTATGACTCATATTGTGGTACTCTATGGGTACTCCCCAGAAGGAGCAGTCCTCCATAGGAATTAATATAATTCTACAATTTCAATATAATGTTTCAAGAACAAAACTACAGGTATTTTGTATTTCTTTGTGAAGTGGGGATATTAGTACTATTTATTTAACATGTTTTATGTTCAGTTCGCATAATACAATTAAAAATAATGAATTAAGGTGTCTGTAACAGAATATACCTTCCAAAAAACGAATGTAAACATTTAATAAATGCATTTCTATAGGTTTTGTTTTTTTTTACAACAGAGGAGAAGTACCAAGATGGCTGTGGAGTAGCTTCAGTACAGCCCCCCCATGTCAGTCTTCCAGGGTTTATACACATCATTAGTATTTTCTCTCATCTCTGGACAAATATACAAGAGTGAATGAGTTGAGGGAATGAGTTAACATAAAGAGATAAATGACACACATTTCATTTTATTCTGGTGCACAAATGAATAACAGAAACATTTGCAGAGAAAATAACTACAGTAACTGGCAATATCTTGCATCTCAAACGCAAGAAGACTGTTTTCTCGTTCTGCGATAGTAATGCAATCACCACATGCAGTAGAAATCTGAAAATATAGACAGTAGACAGGAAAATAAGAAATGGTTGTGCACCAGGATTCAACGTGTATGATTCAACTCTGATTTCTTGGTCCGATCTACTACTACTAGTCTGAGAGCAGCCTTACATAAATTGAATACAGATTATGACTCTCTGTGAAAACAAATTGACTTCAGAGTAGGATGATAGTGGTGATACCAACAACGGTAAATACAAGAATATTGCTGTGTAACTCACACTACAGTATTTGACCATTTCTCTAAGAGCTGTGTTCTCCTCACCTTCCATCATCTAGTCCCAAACAGATGGTGTTCCCCACCCCAGTAGAGCTCCTGAAGGCTACAGCCTCCACCTCCTCTGAGGGTCTGGGTTCAGGCACATACTCCAGACACCTCACTGGGGCCCCCACCTGGAGGCTCTTCACTGGGCGCAGTGTGGGCCTGTTCAGGGAGAATATCTCCACCTGCCCCTGGGTGACATCTCCTCCGCTGGCCACCTGCAGAGAGAAAAGTGGGTATCTAAGGTCAGTAAAATACTAATCTACTAGTCACCTGCAGAGAGAGACGGTGGGATATTCCTCATTGGCTACCTACAGAGAGAAAAGTTGGGTCATTAAGATACGACAACACTAGTCACCTAGAGCAGGGGTTGCCAAACCTTTTCACTCAGGCACCCACCACCTACCAGCATTAGGGAACATCCCACGTAACGTCACGTCTATTTCTATGTCAATTTCTCTGTTCAAACCCCTCGTCGTGGAGAGAATGTGCAGGTTTAAAGCAAATTTCCTTGCAATTTCATACAAATATCACACGTATAATGTGTATTCATGTTATATTTAGTGACTCAAAAATTACTACAAAATCTATGGACTAAAAAAGCTAGCTAAAAAACGTGAGCTGACAAAGGCTCGTTGATCTGCACATTTCTGACAAGTTATAAATAGTTCTCTAAGGTAGGCAATGACTTACATGACAAGAGGAAAATAGATGATACAATACCCAATTTCAAAATTAAACCTTGTGCATTCTACAATAATAACTTTCAAGAGTAAGTTGAAAGCCGGACTGAATTCCTTAAAAATTATCTAAAAAGAGTTGGGAACCACTGACCTAGAGAGAGAGTAGACAGGCATCTATGGTCAGTAAGATACAGTATACAGTTGAAGTCGGGAAATTTAAATTTTTGACTTAGCCAAATACATTTAATTTAACTCACTTTTTCACAGTTCCTAACATTTAATCCTAGTAAAATTCCCTGTCTTAGGTCAGTTGGGATCACACACTTTCTCAGTTCTGCACACAAAATGTATATGGGATTGAGGTCAGGGCGTTGTGATGGCAACGCCAATACCTTGACTTTGTTGTCCTTAAGCCATTTTGCCATAACTTTGGAAATATGCTTGGGGTCATTTTCCATTTGGAAGACCCATTTATGACCAAGCTTTAACTTCCTGACTAATGTCTTCAGATGTTGCTTCAATATATCCACGTAATTTTCTTCCTCATGATGTCATCTATGTTGTGAAGTGCACCATGTTGTGAAGTCCCTCCTGCAGCAGAGCACCTCCACAACATGATGCTGACACCCCCACAACATGATGCTGCCACCCCCATGCTTCACGGTTGGGATGGTGTTCTTCAGGCTTGCAAGCCTCCTGCTTTTCAAACACAACGATGGTCATTATGGCCAAACAGTTCTATTTTTGTTTCATCAGACCAGAGGACATTTCTCCAAAAAGTATGATATTTGTCCCCATGTGCAGTTGCAAACCGTAGTCTGGGTTTTTTATGGTGGTTTTGGAGGAGTGGCCTCTTCCTTGCTGAGCGGCCTTTCAGGTTGTGTCAATATAGGACTCGTTTTACTGTGGATATAGATACTTTGTACCTGTTTCCTCCAGCATCTTCATAGGGTCCTTTGCTGTTGTTCTGGGATTGATTTACCCTTTTCGCACCAAAGTATGTTCACCTCTAGAAGACAGAACGTGTCTCCTTCCTGAGCAGTATGACGGCTGAGTGGTCCCATGGTGTTTATACTTGCATACTATTGTTTGCACAGATGAACGTGGTACCTACAGGCGTTTGGAAATTGCTCCCAAGGATGAACCAGACATGTAGAATCATCCAGCGATCATACACTGTTTACCAGGGGGCAGGGCTACCGACGTTAAGGCTAATCTGAAGATGGTGCTGGCTAAAGCTAAAACTGGCGAGTGTAGAGAATATAGAGATATTGTTATCCACGTCGGCAGTCAGCGATCACCAAGCGCAACATAGCTTCAGCGTGTAAATCAGCTAGAAAGATGTGTCGGCATCGAGGGGGAGTGATGAGCTCTACAGCAGAGTCTCACAACTCAATCGCTGATTAAAAAATGTTTTCTGCCCCTACCAAAAGATAGAATTTGTAGATAATTGGCCCTCTTTCTGGGACTCACCCACAAACAGGACCAAGCCTGACCTGCTAAGGAGTGACGGACTCCATCCTAGATGGAGGGGTGCTCTCATCTTATCTACCAACATAGACAGGGCTCTAACTCCTCTAGCTCCACAATGAAATAGGGTGCAGGCCAGGCAGCAGGCTGTTAGCCAGCCTGCCAGCATAGTGGAGTCTGCCACTAGCACAGTCAGTGTAGTCAGCTCAGCTATCCCCATTGAGACCATGTCTGTGCCTCAACCTAGGTTGGGCAAAACTAAACATGGCGGTGTTCGCCTTTGCAATCTCACTAGGATAAAGACCTCCTCCATTCTTGTCATTATTGAAAGAGATCATGATACCTCACATCTCAAAATAGGGCTACTTAATAATAATGTTAGATCCCTTACTTCAAAGGCAATTATAGTCAATGAACTGATCACTGATCATAATCTTGATGTGATTGGCCTGACTGAAACATGGCTTAAGCCTGATGAATTTACTGTGTTAAATGAGGCCTCACCTCCTGGCTACACTAGTGACCATATCCCCGGTGCATCTCGCAAAGGCGGAGGTGTTGCTAACATTTACGATAGCAAATTTCAATTTACAAAAAAAGAAATGACGTTTTCGTCTTTTGAGCTTCTAGTCATGAAATCTATGCAGCCTACTCAGTCACTTTTTATAGCTACTGTTTACAGGCCTCCTGGGCCATATACATTGTTCCTCATTGAGTTCCCCAAATTCCTATCGGACCTTGTAGTCATAGCAGATAATATTCTAATCTTTGGTGACTTTAATATTCACATGGAAAAGTCCACAGACCCACTCCAAAAGGCTTTCGGAGCCATCATCGACTCAGTGGGTTTTGTCCAACATGTCTCTGGACCTACTCACGGTCACAGTCATACTCTGGACCTAGTTTTGTCCCATGGAATAAATGTTGTGGATCTTAATGTTCCTCATAATCCTGGACTATCGGACCACCATTTTATTACGTTGGCAATTGCAACAAATAATCTGCTCAGACCCCAACCAAGGAACATCAAAAGTCGTGCTATAAATTCACAGACAACACAAAGATTCCTTGATGTCCTTCCAGACTCCCTCTGTCTACCCAAGGACGTCAGAGGACAAAAATCAGTTAACCACCTAACTGAGGAACTCAATTTAACCCTGCGCAATACCCTAGATGCAGTTGCATCCCTAAAAACTAAAAACATTTCACATAAGAAACTAGCTCCCAGGTATACAGAAAATACCCGAGCTCTGAAGCAAGCTTCCAGAAAATTGGAACGGAAATGGCGCCACACCAAACTGGAAGTCTTCCGACTAGCTTGGAAAGACAGTACCGTGCAGTATCGAAGAGCCCTTACTGCTGCTCGATCATCCTATTTTTCCAACTTAATTGAGGAAAATAAGAACAATCCGAAATTCCTTTTTGATACTGTCGCAAAGCTAACTAAAAAGCAGCATTGCCAAGAGAGGATGGCTTTCACTTCAGCAGTAATAAATTCATGAACTTCTTTGAGGAAAAGATCATGATTATTAGAAAGCAAATTACAGACTCATCTTTAAATCTGTGTATTCCTTCAAAGCTCAGTTGTCCTGAGTCTGCACAACTCTGCCAGGACCTAGGATCAAGAGAGACACTCAAGTGTTTTAGTACTATATCTCTTGACACAATGATGAAAATAATTATGGCCTCTAAACCTTTCAAGCTGCAAATTGGACCCTTTGAAATGCTGTTGCGCAGCAACTCACTGCCTTCCCGAAGATAAACAATGTATACAAGATTCTTCAGTCTGGTTTTAGACCCCATCATAGCACTGAGACTGCACTTGTGAAGGTGGTAAATGACATTTAAATGGCATCAGACCGAGGCTCTGCATCTGTCCTTGTGCTCCTAGACGTTTGTGCTGCTTTTGATACCATCAATCACCACATTCTTTTGGAGAGATTGGAATCTCAAATTGGTCTACACGGACAAGTTCTGGCCTGGTTTAAATCTTATCTGTTGGAAAGATATCAGTTTGTCTCTGTGAATGGTTTGTCCTCTGACAAATCAACTGTAAATTTCGGTGTTCCTCAAGGTTCCGTTTTAGGACCACTATTGTTTTCACTATACATTTTACCTCTTGGGGGATGTCATTCGAAAACCTAATGTTAACTTTCACTGCTATGCAGATGACACACAGTTGTACATTTCAATGAAACATGGTGAAACCCCAAAATTGCCCTCGCTAGAAGCCTGTGTTTCAGACATAAGGAAGTGGATGGCTGCAAACATTCTACTTTTAAACTCAGACAAAATAGAGAAGCTTGTTCTAGATCCCAAGAAACAAAGAGATCTTCTGTTGAATCTGACAATTAATCTTAATGGTTGTACAGTCGTCTCAAATAAAACTGTGAAGGACCTCGGCGTTACTCTGGACCCTGGTCTCTCTTTTGACGAACATATCAAGACTATTTCACGGACAGCTTTTTTCCATCTACGTAACATTGCAAAAATTAGAAACTTTCTGTCCAAAAATGATGCAGAAAAATTAATCCATGCTTTTGTTACTTCTAGGTTAGAGTATTGCAATGCTCTACTTTCCGGCTACCCGGATAAAGCACTGAATAAACTTCAGTTAGTGCTAAATACGGCTGCTAGAATCCTGACTAGAACCCAAAAATTTGATCATATTACTCCAGTGCTAGCCTCCATACACTGGCTTCCTGTCAAGACAAGGGCTGATTTCAAGGTTTTACTGCTAACCTACAAAGCATTACATGGGCTTGCCCCTACCTATCTCTCTGATTTGGTCCTGCCGTACATACCTACACGTACGCTACGGTCACAAGAGGCAGGCCTCCTAATTGTCCCTAGAATTTCTAAGCAAACAGCTGGAGGCCATTTTTATGGAATGTCCTGCTTACCCATGTGAGAGACGCAAACTCGGTCTCAACCTTTAAGTCTTTACTGAAGACTCATCTCTTCAGTGGGTCATATGCTTGAGTGTAGTCTGGCCCAGGAGTGTGAAGGTGAACGGAAAGGCTCTGGAGCAACGAACCGCCCTTGCTGTCTCTGCCTGGCCGGTTCCCCTCTTTCCACTGGGATTCTCTGCCTCTAACCCTATTACAGGGGCTGAGTCACTGGCTTACTGGTGCTCTTTCATGCCGTCCCTAGGAGGGGTGCGTCACTTGAGTGGGTTGAGTCACTGATGTGATCTTCCTGTTTGGGTTTGCGCCCCCCCTTGGGTTGTGCCGTGGCGGAGATCTTTGTGGGCTATACTCGGCCTTGTCTCAGGATGGTAAGTTGGTGGTTGAAGATATCCCTCTAGTAGTGTGGGGGCTGTGCTTTGGCAACGTGGGTGGGGTTATAGCCTTCCTGTTTGGCCCTGTCCGGGGGTATCATCGGATGGGGCCACAGTGTCTCCTGACCCCTCCTGCCTCAGCCTCCAGTATTTATGCTGCAGTAGTTTATGTGTCGGAGGGCTAGGGTCAGTTTGTTATATCTGGAGTATTTGTCCTGTCCTATCCGGTGTCCTGTGTGAATTTAAGTATGCTCTCTCTAATTCTCTCTTTCTCTCTTTCTTTCTCTCTCTCGGAGGACCTGAGCCCTAAGACCATGCCTCAGAACTACCTGGTATGATGACTCCTTGCTGTCCCCAGTCCTCCTGGCCGTGCTGCTGCTCCAGTTTCAACTGTTCTGCCTGTGATTATTATTATTTGACCATGCTGGTCATTTATGAACATTTGAACATCTTGGCCATGTTCTGTTATAATCTCCACCCGGCACAGCCAGAAGAGGACTGGCCACCCCACATAGCCTGGTTCCTCTCTAGGTTTCTTCCTAGGTTTGGCCTTTCTAGGGAGTTTTTCCTAGCCACCGTGCTTCTACACCTGCATTGCTTGCTGTTTTGGGGTTTTAGGCTTGGTTTCTGTACAGCACTTTGAGATATGTATGAAGGGCTACATAAATACATTTGATTTGATTTGATTTGGAGTTCTAAAAATTTTCTTCTGAGGTCTTGGCTGATTTCTTTTGATTTTCTCATGATGTCAATCAAAGAGGCACTGAGTTTGAAGGTAGGCCTTGAAATACATCCACAGGAACACTTCCAACTGACTCAAATGATGTCAATTAGCCTTTCAGAAGTTTCTAAAGCCATGACATCATTTTCTGGAATTTTCCAAGCTGTTTAAAGGCACAGTCAACTTAGTATATATAAACTTCTGACCCACTGGAATTGTGATAGTGAATTATAATTGAAATAGTCTGTCTGTAAACAATTGTTGGAAAAATGACTTGTGTCATGCACAAAGTAGATGTCCTAACCAACTTGCCAAAACTATAGTTTGTTATCAAGAAATTTGTTGAAAAATGCGTTTTAATGACTCCAACCTAAGTGAATGTAAACTTCCGACTTCAACTGTATCTGGGTCAAGATATCTTCTCCCCTAGCCGTCAGCAGAGAATGAGGTGGTCAGTGAAGACCGTCGGTCACAGCAAACATGCATCCCAGTCTAAACAGTTTCTGTATATATTATGATCTGTTCGCTTTGGTGTTTTTACGTCTGTTTGACATTTCTTCTCGAGGCCAAGTTCAAGTTTGGTCGCCAAAGTCTACGCCCCCTTCGTCTGTGATTGGTCAACAGTTTCTTTGTTGTCATTCAACGAGAGACAAAAAGTTTTCAGAAAATAACATTCGCTTGAGAAATACTGCACCAAACATATTAGTGAATGTTAAAATGTGCAACAAAGACCTTCTCTGCAAAAATGTCAAAACTCATTACAGATTTCTTGATTTATCTTAGATGAATTCTGACTATTTAGATGAAATGTTATATCTATGTTGTTTCTACGTTGGCCCAAGAAGACAAAATAATATTTCTGCTTCTTTCTCATTTTTCAAGCAGTCTTTTAGGGGAGTCTGCGAGGCACAGAAGTTAGCTTCACCAAGCCGAGTTCTGCTAGGATCAAACCAAACCTTGTATGCGGGTGTATACACAGGCGAAAAGGGTCTGGGTCAATGGTGGTTGAGAAATATGTAGGATGCGAGACTATGGGCCATCTTTTTTAGTGACTTGCTCATGCTTACAATATGCACGTCTTGATAGAATTTCAGGAGACGGAGAACACTTTGTCTTCTGTAATTCCTCTTAGCTCTGATATTCGCACCTGTCAGCAGTTTCAGCAGAGACTAAAGTTAAAATCAAATATCCTTTCAAATTCTGTCTATAGTCCTCCCTCACTTTTAAATATCCCTCATATTCAGAGACCACAGACTGTAATGGATTCATAATGTCATCTCTAGAACATCAAACAATTTCTAAAACTCAGATCTTTTCATCAATGGAGAACAGAGAGATTTTTTTTTAAATACTGTACTTTGAAAGGCTGTGCATTGCTTGACAATTGAGAGTTTTCTTTAAGGTGATTGATTTAATGTTTGAGTCGGATACTGAGCAATGACAAACTCAATCCCAATGAAGGGATGAAATACAACAGTTGACTGTTGAATCAGATGACAAGGTGACCCCATTAAAACTCATCTTCACAGAATGGACAGAATGAGACAAGGTTATTGTTCATTAGGAGGGGGTGGCACATTGACCAGTGGTTATATGTTAGTGGTGTTCCTTTGCCTGTGGTCCATAGTGTCTACAGGGGCATGAGTTCGACATAGCTTGTTCACCAACACACTTTGTGTCAGCCACAAGTAGCAGTCCATCAAAACAAAAATTCCTGACAAAAGAAGAGAGCGGACCTGACATGATCAAAACTGGCCTGGCAATCATCCCCCACTTCCCCTTCATTCTGCAAGTATCATGATCATATTGAATACAAGGATATAACATCTATAAACGAGACAGGAATGCTTATGGGGGAGGTGTTGCTGTATATATTCAGAGCCATATCCCTGTAATGCTTAGAGAAGATCTTATGTCAAATGTTATTGAAGTGTTGTGGTTGAAGGTTCACCTGGCACATCTAAAGCCATCTAATAATAATAAATAAATAAATAATAATACATTTTAATAAATAATATATGTGAACATTTTGATAATGTATCTGGTTAAGATGGCGCCAATGAACATGGCTGACGTTATACAGTTTTGTGTAACTTATTTTTTAACTTATTGTGTACATAATGTTGCTGCTACCGCCTCTTATGACCAAAACTAACTTCTGGACATCAGAAAAGTGATCACTCAACACGGACTGGAAGAAACTTTTTCCTTTAACGAGTCCGACAAGAAAGATATCCTGCTTTCAATGGAACAGGCCCAGATCCACGCCTTTTGCGTGAAGAAAAGACGCCGGAAAAGGGGAGGCAGATCGGGGATCCTTCTGAGAAGCCGGAGGCGAGCTAGTAAACTCCCAATGCCTTCCATTCGCCTTGCTAAGATGCAATAAAATTGATGACCTATTATTAAGATCACCCTACCAACGGGACATTAAAAACTGTAACATCCTATGTTTCACCGAGACGTGGCTGAACGAAGAAACGGACAATATATAGCTGGCGGGAAATTCCATGCACTGGCAGAAGAGAGACGCTAAGATGAGACACTAAGATGAGGGGTGGGGGTGTGTGTATTTTTGTCAATAACAGCTGGTGCGCGATGTCTAATATTAAAGAAGTCTTGAGGTATTGCTGGTCTGCGGTAGAGTACCTTATGATAAGTTGTCGACCACTCTTTCTACCAAGAGAGTTCTCATCTTTATTATTCGTAACCGTCTATTTACCACCACAAAGCGAAGCTGGCCCTAAGACCGCTCTCAACCAACTCTATAAGGCCATAAGAAAAATAGAAAATGCTCACCCAGAAGCGGCGCACCTAGTGGCCGGGGACTTGAATGCAGGCAAAATTAAATCAGTTTTACTCTGTTTTCCCTGTTCACCCACGACTGCCTAGCCAAAGACGACTCCAACACCATCATTAAGTTTGCTGACGACACAACAGTGGTAGGCCTGATCATGGACAACGATGAGACGGCCTATATGGAGGAGGTCAGAGACCAGGCAGTGTGGTGCCAGGACAACAACCTCTCCCTCAATGTGAGCAAGACAAAGAAGCTGATCGTGGACTACAGGAAAAGGTGGGCCGAACAGGCCCCCATTAACATCGACGGGGCTGTAGTGGAGCGGGTCGAGAGTTTCAAGTTCCTTGGTGTCCACCTCACTAACAAACTATCATGGTCCAAACATACCAAGACAGACGTGAAGAGGGCACGACAAAACCCCTTTTCCCCCTCAGGAGACTGAAAAGATTTGGCATGGGTCCTCAGATCCTCAAAAGGTTCTACAGCTGCACCATGGAGAGCATCCTGACCGGTTGCATCACCACCTGGTATGGCAACTGCTCGGCATCTGACCGTAAGGCGCTACAGAGGGTAGTGCGAACGGCCCAGTACATCACTGGGACTAAGCTTCCTGTCATCTATGGACCTATATAATAGACGGTGTCAGAGGAAAGCCCATAAAATTATTATTCTTGAACTACACTGTTGGTTAAGGGCTTGTAAGTAAGCATTTCGCGGGAAAGTCTACACTTGTTGTATTCAGTGCATGTGGCAAATAAAGTTTGATTTGATGTAAACAGAAAGGTCTACTTTCTTGGGAACCTGAATATTGACTAGTTTTCATCTAAAGGCCACCATGCACTAACAGTCAGTATCTAAATATTATGTGTGAAATGCTTTATGGTGTATGTGAAGTAAACAGAGAGGTCTACATAATTGGAAACCTGAATATTGACTGGTTTTCATCAAGCTGTCCACTCAAGAGGAAGCTTCTCACTGTAACCAGTGCCTTTAAATCTAGTTCAGGTTATTAATCAACTTACCAGGATGTTACCAAACACTACAGGAACATGCATTGATCACATGTTTACTAATACTGTAGAACTTTGCATGCAGTGATCACAATATAGTGACTATATCCAGGAAAGCCAAAATTCCAAAAGCAGGGCCTAAAATACTGTGTAAGAGGTCATACAAAAGATTTAGCTGTGACTCTTATGTGGATGATGTTAAAACATATTTGTTGGTCTGATGTGATTAATAAGGAGAGTCCAGACACTGCACTTGATGAATTTATGAAATTCCTTCTTCCAATTATTTATAAACATGGACATGTTAAGAAACTGGCTGTTAGAACTGTTCAGGCTCCATGGATTGATGAGAAATTGAAAAACTGTATGGTTGAAAGAGATAGGGCAAAGGAATGGCTAATAAGTCTGGCTCCACATCTGACTGGCTGACTTATTGCAAATTGAGAATTTATGTGACTAAACTCAACAAAAAGTAAAAACTGTATTATGAAGTCAAGATCAATGATATAAATAATGATGGAAAAAAAAATGGATTCCATCTTTCATCGAATCAGATGGTTTATTCACCAAAAAACCATTGGAAGTAAAATGCATTAAAAAAAACATTAAAAAACAAATAATGAAAGAAAAGCAGTGTATGTTAGAATTTTGTAAAGTTGGTACTGGCATTCACATGGAAAGATACTAAGGATTTTACTCAACTATATAGCCTCTTTAATCTGAGCCTGGAAGAAAGTCTTTGTCCTCAGGCCTGGAGGGAAGCCAAAGTCATTCCGCTACCCAAAAGTGGTAAAGCGGCCTTTACTGGTTCTAACAGCAGACCTATCAGCTTGCTGCCAGCTCTTAGCAAACCGTTGACCAAATGCTAGATTTCAGTGCAGCCTTTGATATCATTGACCACAACCTGTTGTTGAGAAAACATATGGCTTTTCAACCTCTGCCATATCATGGATTAAGAGCTATCTATCTAATATAACTCACATGGTTTTCTTTAATGAAAGCTTTTCTAATGTGAAACATGTCAAGTGTAGTGTACGCAGGGCAGCTCTCTAGGCCCTCTAATCTTTTCTATTTTTACCAATGACTTGCCACTGGCATTAAACAATGCATGTGTGTCCATGTATGCTGATGATTCAACCATATACGCATCCGCAACCACAGCTAATGAAGTAACTGAAACCCTTAACAAAGAGTTGCATTCTGTTTTGGAATGGGTGGTCAGTAATAAAATGGAGGATTGTATTTGGTACAAATCATTGCCTAAGTTCTAGACCTCAACTGAATCTGGTAATGAATGGTATCGCTGTTGAACAAGTTGAGGAGACTAAATTATTTGGTGTTACTTTAGACATGAACTTGTCCTCTTGCTCTGTTGTGCACCAGGGCCTCCCACTCCTGACGAGTTTTAGAAGAAAGGTCTTTATTTCTGGCCATTTTGAACCTACTCAACTAGTCTAAAGAAGGCCTGTTTTATTGCTTCTTTAATCAGGACAACACATTCCAGCTGTGCTAACATAATTGCAAAATGGTTTTCTAATGATCAATTAGCCTTTTAAAATGATAAACTTGGATTAGCTAACACCACGTGCCATTGGAACACAGGAGTGATTGTTGCTGATAATGGACCTGTCAAGCCCTGACCATAGATAGCCTTTTATTCTCTATTTTGGTTAGGTCGGGGTGTAACTAGGTGTGATCTAGTGTGTTGATTTCTATGTTGGCCTGGTATGTTTCCCAATCAGAGGCAGCTGTTTATCATTTTCTCTGATTGGGGATCATATTTAGGCAGCCATTTCACCACTGTGAGTGTGTGATATTTAGGCAACCATGTCACCACTTGAGCTTCAAGTATCGTTTATTCTTTATTGTTTTTTTGTTCGGTTCTCTGATAATAAAAGGATGTCTAACCGATTCCACGCTGAACTTTGGTCTGAGTATGATTACAACGACGATCGTGACAGAAGATCCCACCACACCAGGACCAAGCAGCATGCCCGGGAGGAGAAGGTATCCTAGCAGGAGACGAAAGCCTTCCATTGAAACAGACGCAAGGAGATAAGGGAGGACAGCGACGACGCCTAGGGTTCGCAGCCACATAAAAAGGCCAAAAGACAGCCCAAATTTTGGGGGGAGGGGGCACAAAGGGTGGTTGGCAGAGCCAAGGAGTGAGCCAGAGCCAGTCTGGGAGAAGAGGGAGAAACTGGAGGACAGCGAACGGAGAGAGTCAGAGACCGTTAGTGAGCTGATGGAGAAACTGGAGGAGAGAGAGATGAGAGTGTTGTTGGGTTGGTGTATGATGCATGACTTTCGCCCTGAAGAGCGTGTCATCAATTTGCTGCCACCTGAGTCAGCTCTCCGTACTCGTCCTGAGGAGCGTGTTAGCAGTCTGGTTAAAACTGTTCCGGCTCCACGCACCAGGTCTCAGTACGCCTCCACAGCCCTGTGCGTCCTGTGCCGGCTCCCCACACTCGCCGTGCGAAGTGTGTAATCGTTCCGGGTACAATTTGTGCCGGTTCTAGGCACCAGGTCTCCAGTGCACCTCCACAGCCCAGTACGTCCTGTGCCTACTCCCTGCACTCCCCCTGAAGTGTGTGACACCAGTCCGGTGCCACCTGTGCCGGCCCCATGCATCAGGCCTCCAGTGCGCCTCCCCAGTCCAGAGCTTCAAGCGACGGTCCACGGTCCAGAACCTCCAGCTCCAGGGCAGGAGCCTTCCTCTGCGCTGATTCCCAGTCCGAGCACGGCGTCCAGTCCAGCGCCATGGCAGGAGCCCTTCTCTGCGCCGATGACCTGTCCAGCCACGGTGTCCTTTCCCGCTCCATGGCAGGAGCCTTCCTCTGTGCCGTTGCCCAGTCCAGGCACGGCGCCCGGTCCCACTCCATGGCAGGAGCCTTCCTCTGCGCCGGTGCCCAGTCCAGGCACGGCGGTCAACTCAGCTCCATGGCTGGAGCCTTCTTCGGCGCCGGGGGCCCAGTCCGGGTGCGGTGTTCTACCCGGCTCCATGGCCGGACCTGTGTTCTGGGCGGGGGCAAAGTCCCGCACCAGAGCCGCCACTGATGCTGGCGAATCCACGAGCGGAATGGGTACTTTGCCCCGCACCGGAGCCGCCACCGACGCTAGATTCCCACCCGGACCCTCCCCTATAGAATCAGGTTTTGCGGCTGGAGTCAACGATCGTGACAGGGCTTCTGTACGCCTATGTAGATATACCATAAAAAATCTGCCGTTTCCAACTACAATAGTCATTTACCACATTAACAATGTCTACACTGTATTTCTGATAAATCTTATGTTATTTTAATGGACAAAAAGTGTGCTTTTCTTTTTTTTTTAAACAAGGACATTTCTAAGTGACCCCAAACCTTTGAATGGTAGTGTATGTGAATTGTAAAGTATTTTGTCTGTAATGTCTTTTTCATTATGTGTCGGACCCCAGTAAGACTAGCTGTCGCCATTGGCGTCGGCTAATGGGGATCCTAATAAATCAAATAATAAGTCAAATCAAATATTGGCGTTGTGTCAAGCCTGCCAATGTCACTACAAGGGAAGGGAAGAGAGGCAGGGGGTAAACCTAGAGCTGTAGCAATTTCAATTAGGAGGCTCCAAATCACACTCTCCAATCATTAAGTGAAGTCGTCATGGGTTTTCAACAGGATTCTCCAAGCTGTTTTTCTCTCTATGGGACTGATGGAACTGTCCAACTGAAGTGTAATGTCCCTCCCAAAAACTTACACTGAATAGCAAAGATGGATTTCCACAGGAGTCACATTTTGTGAATAAGACTTGTGATATATATAGTCTTTAGACCCTTTCGACTCCCCTCCCTGGCCTTATTTGCATGCAGTCATTTGTTAGATTTGTATCAGCATGCTGATCTGGAAGGGAAAAGTCCCTTGGGCTCTGGCTAGCGAGCCAGAGCAAATAATGGACTGTTACACAGGGAAAACTACAGAGACGAGCTCCCCGAAAACAAAGCTTCAAGACAAGTGGCTCTGTGTTACAAGAGCCTGAAGCAATCCCAACTCCTACACTTAACCACCCACACATCCAACTGCCCCTGTCCTTCTCCATCCAATTCCTCCACAGACCCAGTGAAATGACTATCCTGACAAACTCATCACTACATGTTTGTGGGAATAGATATCTGGAGTCATGCCCTGGCCAGAGTTCTGTTGTTTTGTCAGAGTGCAGCAGGAATATCCTTAAAGAATCTAACTGCTCTGACAGCAGTAATTAGATGGGTCTGGAACGAGGGAGGCAGTGTAAGAGGATGAATATAGACATGCCTTGGTGGTGAGGCTAAGTGAACGCTGAAGTTTGTAACGTTGGCAATGGCTCATTCTAAAATCTTATCTCTTATTCGGTTTCAGTCCTGCTTTGTTTACCACGTTACACACCATGAGGATGAATCTGAAATCTGGAGTGGCGGAGGAAGAGGGTGAGAGGAGAGGTCATTTATGGTATAAGGGGAAATACACCAGTCAGAGAAGGGGAGTGAAGCGGCGAATGTAGACAAACAGGGAAATGCATGTGAATCAGACTGATTAGAAACAATGGCATTGCTGTGATCAAAGCCAGCGGAAATCCCACCAGCCCATCTCACTTTAACATGATTAGTGTCATCCCTCATTTGACAAGCCTGCCAGGGAGGTAGATCTGAGACGAGTGGGGGAGTGAGCAGAGGAGAGCAGAGCGCCCAACCAGTTGTTTATTCATGGATCCACTGGCTCTTATTATGATATTGTGTATCTTCCAAAAAATAATAATCCTAACGTTGGGATGTTGTTAGGAAAATAATTACAGGCATGTGACATACAGTAGCTTGGGAAGAACACTTACTTAGGTGAAGATATATGCTGTTTGAAAAGCTTTCTGTAATGATTGCATGGTAGGTAACAGTGGGTGCTGGACTCTTTGCAAAACTTGATCTTTCAAGGTAGGTACTGTATCTTGTGTTGCAATCTGTCACACATGTGGCCTACATAACTGCAGCACTTGACATTCTCAAGATCAATGTTGCCAAAACATTGCAAAACACTTCAATCATTGTTATTTATTTATTATTTAAGTACTATACAGTCGTGGCCAAATGTTATGAGATTGACACAAATTTCCACAAAGTTTGCAGCTTCATTGTCTTTAGATATTTTTGTCAGATGTTACTATGAAAAACTGAAGTTAAATTACAAGCATTTCATAAGTGTCAAAGGCTTTTATTGACAATTACATGAAGTTGATGCAAAGAGTCAATATTTGCAGTGTTGACCCTTCTTTTTCAAGACCTCTGCAATCCCCCCTGACATTCTGTCAATTAACTTCAGGGCCACATCCTGACTGATGGCAGCCCATTCTTGCATAATCAATGCTTGGAGTTTGTCAGAATTTGTGGGGTTTTGTTTGTCCATCCGCCTCTTGAGGACCACAAGTTCTCAATGTGATTAAGGTCTGGGGAGTTTCCTGGCCATGGATCCAAAATATCGATGTTTTGCTCCCCGAGCCACTTTTGCCTTATGGCAAGGTGCTCCATAATGCTGGAAAAGGCATTGTTCGTCACCACACTGTTCCTGGATGGTTGGGAGAAGTTGCTCTCGGGGGATGTGTTGGTAACATTCTTTATTCATGGCTGTGTTCTTAGGCAAAATTGTGAGTGAGCCCACTCCCTTGGCTGAGAAGCAACCCCACACATGAATGGTCTCAGGATGCTTTACTGTTGGCATGACACAGGACTGATGGTAGCACTCATCTTGTCTTCTCTGGACAAGCTTTTTTCCAGATGCTCCAAAACAATCGGAAAGGGGAATCATCAGAGAAAATTACTTTTCCCCAGTCCTCAGCAGTCCAATCCCTGTATCTTTAGCAGAATATCAGTCTGTCCCTGATGTTTTTCCTGGAGAGAAGTGGCTTCTTTGCTGCTCTTCTTGACACCAGGCAATCCTCTAAAAGTATTTGCTTCACTGTGCGTGCAGATGCACTCACACCTGCCTGCTGCCATTCCTGAGCAAGCTCTGTACTGGTGATGCCCCGATCCCGTAGCTGAATCAACTTTAGGAGACAGTCCTGGCATTTGCTGGACTTTCTTGGGCGCCCTGAAGCCTTCTTCACAACAATGGATCAGCTTTCCTTGAAGTTCTTGATGATCCGATAAATGGTTGATTTTGGTGCAATCTTACTGGCAGCAATATCCTTGCCTGTGAAGCCCTTTTTGTGCAAAGCAATGATGACGGCACGTGTTTCCTTTCAGGTAACCATGATTGATAGAGGAAGAACAAAGATTCCAAGCACCCAAGGAGGGTGGTTACGTGCCGTCATCATTGTGTGTGTGTGTGTGTGTGTGTGTGTGTGTGTGTGTGTGTGTGTGTGTGTGTGTGTGTGTGTGTGTGTGTGTGTGTGTGTGTGTGTGTGTGTGTATGCATGTGTGTGAATGTTATGTGTGTGTGGACGTATGTTGTCTGTGTGTGTGTGTGTGTGTGTGTGTGTGTGGGCGTATGTTGTCTGTGTGTCTGTGTGTGTGTGTGTGTGTGTGTGTGTGTGTGTGTGTGTGTGTGTGTGTGTGTGTGTGTGTGTGTGTGTGTGTGTGTGTGTGAAATGTGTGTGTGTGTGTGTGTGTGTGTGTGTGTGTGTGTGTGGGGGAGGGGGTGGGGTGTCAGTGTAAGTTATGTGAGTGTGTGAGTAGAGTTCAGAGTCTTCAGGATAACCACTAAAACAATTAAGTCCCAGATAGGGAGCACAGCCTTTCTAGCTAGATCCTAGAGGGCTTCTTCCACTGTCTGGCCTTATCCACCCAATTTATCCACCTGATTTATCAACCTACTTTAGGAGGATTACCCCATCAATTTCCCATTCTTCCCAGAAAGGAGGGGCACCAAAAAATGAAACAAAGATTAACAGATGATTTTCTGAGGCATGGTTTTTCACAGAAAGTGGTCCTATTTTAAATCCAGCTAAATTCCAACAAGTCAAGGGATTGTGGCACTTTTGTCTGCCAGTGAAATGTGCTCCACTCATCACAAAACCCCTCTGTAGTCTTTTCTTTCTCCCACACTGTCGTATACTACCAAAAAGGTTTCGAAAGGGTTCTACCTGGAACCAAAAATAGTTATTCAAAGGGTTCTCCTATGGGGACAGCCAAAGAACCATTTTAGGTCTAGATAGCACCTTTTTTTTACTAAGAGTGTATATGAAAGTGAAGGGTCAGTTTCCATGATGATAATTGTTTTGGAGAGAAAATCCTCTATATCACATTCACTGCTAAATATTTTAGATGTAATGATGTGAACAATCCTGAGACCAATATAAATAGTATATTACAGAAGAATATTAGTATCAAAATGTGTCATGGTTAATGGTTGATAAATACTTTGGTGTGCACGTGCATGTCTGTGTGCATGCCTGTGCATGTGCGTGTGTGCCTGTAAGCACTGCATGTGTCACTCACCCAGAGGTAGCCTTCAGGTAGCAAGGTGCACCCTGCAGAGAACTGTCCTGGATTGTGAAGGGCAGCTTCAAACTAAAAAGGAAACAAAACAAATATTAAGCAATAAAAAATATTACCAGTGACGTGTAGGCATGCTTCCCCCAAAAACAAACTCATCGCTACTTGTTTGTGGGAATAGATATCTGCGTCGTGCCCTGGCCAGAGTTCTGTTGTTTTGTCAGAGTGCAGCAGGAACTTCCTGAAAGTAACTAACTGCTTTGACACCAGTAATTAGATCGGTCTAGACCGAGGGGGGCAGTGTAAGAGGATGAAAATAGACATGCCAATTCGCAAGACGCTGAATATTTCTCACCCCTCTGTCTCAGATGCTGTCTGGTCAAAAAGATTATGACATTGTCGCCGCCGTAGCATTGAATGCAAGGGAAGCCAGCGAACATTTGGACTCCCTTGATAATAAAAAGTATAAAATAATAGCCAATCAGTGTTGAGCTAAACTGGATGTGCTCAACTGTGAATGGTCCTGGCGCTCCAAAAGAAAAGTGAAAAGGGAAGCCAGTTTGGATTTGTCTTCACACCAATCACATCACATTAAGAGCAGAATGTAATTGACAGAAAATTATGGAATTGTTGCATCTCGTTGCATTGTTGTCCTCAGTGGCTTGCTAGCAAGCTAAAATTGTCAGTTCCCTAAATTAGCCATGCATGGAGATAAGGATTTGGACTTGTGGTTTTACTTAATTCTCCGTTCTGGCCAATGATTATAAAGGTGATTCTGATCCATTCGTAAATTCATACATTGTGCCCCTGGCCTGAGAGGATGGAAGTTCAATATGTAGCTAAATGTAGTAGACTAATGTTAAGTAGCTGACTCATCATTGCCCATGAAAGGAAGTTAGGCTAGTGAGCAAGCATTTTAGCCAGGTAGCCTAGGACAACAAAAACTCAAAGCGTGTAGTGTATGACGAAGTCATAGACCATTTCATCATCATGAAAGAGAGTAGGATGGCTTTAGCATTTCTCTACAAGTAGGGTGAGTCAACATGTTTTTTCTACTTCCTCGCACACACACAGAAATCAAAACCATGGACAGCCAAATCATATTTAGCTTGTAACTGTTTGTTACATGCAATATGCTTTGTGGACTTCACCAGACAGAGGTGTGGTTGAATTTATTCTTCTTCTTATTGTCTCGGCCTTAGGCCTATATATCACGGTTACAAGGCATATCATCTAACAGGTTATAAAGCAAACAAAGCACTTATCACAACACATAGGTTGTAATATGGCTTTACATTTCTGGCTTGGCTTGCCCACTAATTTTAACCAATGCAACGCTACTGAAAATTATATATTGTTTTGTTAATTTAGATAATTAAATATTCATCCCCATATGGTTTAGGTACAGTTGCTCTTCTAGCTGGAGACTGATTTCCCTTGGGATCGACTCTACACATCTGGAGCGGCTTATACAGCCCTGTAAGAGGATTAGATTCAGCCAAGACATAGGACCGTTTCTCTGTGGTGTGGTATCAATTCATCGTCAACATGTGTTACCATGTCCAGCAGATCTAAGTTGTCAACCTATGACTGACGTTTATTTCCCTGGAGTCTGACAGGTGTTTTTCCATTTGAATAAACAGGTCAGTCTAAAATGGCCACTCTTTTCATATTGGGAACTTCCTTTCAAGCAGCACTCACAGCACAGTTCTCCTACTGACAAAATGACAGTACCACATTGAGAAATTGCACCAGGCATGGGACATTGATGGGGATGGACTGTTTCATATTGAAATAAACAAAGGATATTTCTTTAAAGCTTTTCATTTGGTAGGATGTCAATCATAATAGTGGCCTCCTGCAACGGAGGCATTTTATGACTGTCTAAAATAGGTAGAGTGGGCTGACATACAGTACCTTGTCAGAGTTTGAACCATGGTCTCCATTGCTCCTACTGTTATAATAGCACCCTTGCCCTTTCACTGCTGCACAGACCTCTCCTACCTACTCCCCACAGCCATCTGTAGATTCTGCTTCTCAACACCCCCTCACATTTACCGACCATTTCGAATCTCACCATACCTTCTCTGCTATGCAATCTGGTTTCAGAGCTGGTCATGGGTGCACCTCAGCCACGCTCAAGGTCCTAAACGATATCTTAACCGCCATCGATAAGAAACATTACTGTGCAGCCGTATTCATTGATCTGGCCAAGGCTTTCGACTCTGTCAACCACCACATCCTCATCGGCAGACTCGACAGCCTTGGTTTCTCAAATGATTGCCTCGCCTGGTTCACCAACTACTTCTCTGATAGAGTTCAGTGTGTCAAATCGGAGGGTCTGCTGTCCAGACCTCTGGCAGTCTCTATGGGGGTGCCACAGGGTTCAATTCTTGGACCGACTCTCTTCTCTGTATACATCAATGAGGTCGCTCTTGCTGCTGGTGAGTCTCTGATCCACCTCTACGCAGACGACACCATTCTGTATACTTCCGGCCCTTCTTTGGACACTGTGTTAACAACCCTCCAGGCAAGCTTCAATGCCATACAACTCTCCTTCCGTGGCCTCCAATTGCTCTTAAATACAAGTAAAACTAAATGCATGCTCTTCAACCGATCGCTACCTGCACCTACCCGCCTGTCCAACATCACTACTCTGGACGGCTCTGACTTAGAATACGTGGACAACTACAAATACTTAGGTGTCTGGTTAGACTGTAAACTCTCCTTCCAGACCCATATCAAACATCTCCAATCCAAAGTTAAATCTAGAGTTGGCTTCCTATTTCGCAACAAAGCATCCTTCACTCATGCTGCCAAACATACCCTTGTAAAATTGACCATCCTACCAATCCTCGACTTTGGCGATGTCATTTACAAAATAGCCTCCAATACCCTACTCAACAAATTGGATGCAGTCTATCACAGTGCAATCCGTTTTGTCACCAAAGCCCCATATACTACCCACCATTGCGACCTGTACGCTCTCGTTGGCTGGCCCTCGCTTCATACTCGTCGCCAAACCCTCTGGCTCCATGTCATCTACAAGACCCTGCTAGGTAAAGTCCCCCCTTATCTCAGCTCGCTGGTCACCATAGCATCTCCCACCTGTAGTACACGCTCCAGCAGGTATATCTCTCTAGTCACCCCCAAAACCAATTCTTTCTTTGGCCGCCTCTCCTTCCAGTTCTCTGCTGCCAATGACTGGAACGAACTACAAAAATCTCTTAAATTGAAAACACTTATCTCCCTCACTAGCTTTAAGCACCAACTGTCAGAGCATCTTACAGATTACTGCACCTGTACATAGCCCACCTATAATTTAGCCCAAACAACTACCTCTTTCCCAACTGTATTTAATTAATTTATGTATTTTGCTCCTTTGCACCCCATTATTTTTATTTCTACTTTGCACATTCTTCCATTGCAAAACTACCATTCCAGTGTTTTACTTGCTATATTGTATTTACTTTGCCACCATGGCCTTTTTTGCCTTTACCTCCCTTCTCACCTAATTTGCTCACATTGTATATAGACTTGTTTTTTTTACTGTATTATTGACTGTATGTTTGTTTTACTCCATGTGTAACTCTGTGTCGTTGTATGTGTCGAACTGCTTTGCTTTATCTTGGCCAGGTCGCAATTGTAAATGAGAACTTGTTCTCAACTTGCTTACCTGGTTAAATAAAGGTGAAATAAAAATAAAAAAATAAAACATACAATACATGTACATGTACTTGGTTTGTGCTATTTGCACCCTCACAATTGAAAGAGCACAGCTAGTACCTGGGACCTGCAGAACAATTATAGCCATTATGTTGCTCCTGAATGAGAATGTATTTGGGTATGAATGGATGATGAAGAAAAAAACTTTAGCATCAACTCATTTTCTATGACTAAAAAGTTTGGGCAGGTACAGTATACAGTACCACTGTAGGACTGTAAGTGCTATAGAAGTGTGACATTTACCTAGACCATAACAGACCAGTCCAGAGTTGGAGCAGTATGAATCGCTGCAAAACAAAGGCTATAACTGGCTTAGAAAAGCACAGCTCTCAGATCTATGAGTTAGTAGTAAAACAATAAAAATAGACATTCAGAGAATAAGATCAACAACAGCAGTCTTAGGCCTGGAAGCTTTCAGTGTTGGCCAATGAATAGCTGCTTCTCGATCTTGGTGTCCCCATGAGACAAAGCACTGTGGGCATGCAGCGTCCCTGACCAGCACAATAGCCATGGCCATGAGGGAATGTTTATTGGTGGTCGTGATGCTGGGCCATGTGGCATACAGAACATCTAATTGTGTGGTGCTGGGGTGGGAATGTGGCTCAAGAGGTCAGCTATGGATGCTGCATGCCATTTACTGTTGTCCAAAAGGCAGGAAACATCAATCATGGGTAATTTATAACATTCACTTGCCAAATCCATCCCTCTCTCCCTTGCAGGGTGTGTTTGTAAACACAACACACACCCCCAAAAAATGATGCAGGACAGATGACTGCTTCTGCCCATCTGTCCAGTGAATGCGTTCCTCCAGATCCCCTCGGTCTCTCTACATCTATTCACATTCATCACGCAGATGCACTGTCTCTCTCCATCAATCTCTTGCTCTCAAACCGATTTTTCTTCTCTCTCTCTGCTTATAGAGCCCACGTGTTCCAATCTCTCTCCCTCTCTGCCTGCTATTCCTCTTGGCTAGCTACGAGGAGTGAGATGTTTTTTGATTGGTAATTAAACGGCAGTAATAATATGGCCCCATATGGAAGCCCTGCGGTTAGAAGGAGGAGGCTGGTAGCTGAAGCAAAGGGACAGCAGCGTAGCGATGGGATACTGCTGGTTTTGTGGGCTGCAGACAGTGGGTTTTATCAGTCACCGGAGACCGCTGGCCTTTGCAGGTCATTTTCACAGTCAGAGTTTGATTTGTCTCTCTCTCTCATATATATATATATAACACACATAGTACCTGTCAAAAGTTTGGACACACCTACAAATTCCAGGATTCTTCTTTATTTTTTTTATTATTTTCTACATTGTAGAATAATAGTGATGACATCAAATCTATGAATAACACATATGGAATCATGTAGTAGCCAACAAGTGCTCAGCATATATGAGAACTCCTTTAAGGCTGTTGGAATAGCATTCCAGGTGAAGCTGGAAATAAATCCCACATATTAACTTTTAACCAGGCACACCTGTTAATTCAAATGGATTCCAGGAGACTACCTCTTAGTGGTTAGAGCGTTGGACTAGTAACCGAGAGGTTGCAAGATCGAATCCCCGAGCTGACAAGGTAAAAATCTGTCGTGCTAACCCACTTTTGTTATTAACTGACTTGCCAAGTAAAATATATATATTTTTTAAATTAAATATATATGTGTGTGTAGCTAACACCTTGAACTAAATGCACGTGCTAGATTATGCACATCTTTAGTGTTGACAATGACTAGTGGACGCTCAATATTGTAAATCATAATGCTGGAGAGTGTGAACCAGTTCTACCTAAAATGTACAGGAACGATAGACAGGTAATAAGGCAGCATGTGGGGTTTCCAGCGATGCACACACCATTGAGGTTGCCCATTCTAATAAGGTGTCAGTGAGGAACCATTTCAAAATCTAGGTTCCGCTAAGGTAATTGTCAGTCAGCAGCCCACTCTCCCTCACCGTCTACTACAGCTGTCTGCCAAGGAGAGCAGACAAGATCCCAGTTGGAGGAGGGAGGATGTAGGGAAGATGGAGGGAGGGAGGCAGGTAAGCCAGATCGAGGGGAGATTTGATGGAGGACTTTGGGGACTGTGGGGAAGAGGATCAGCATGTGAGCTAATTAAAGGGGGATTTGTTGGTGTGATGAGAGGGCGGTCTCCCAGCTGCCGTTTACCAATGACCCAACGCCTGACACTGAGTCTGCCCCACCCATTACCCCAAGGGTGCGCCAGCCCATATGCCGCCTTCAGGTGGCCACTATGGTTAGTGTAGGCCAGAGCTGCACTGCAGCATGCTAGGAAAACTGAGGAAGGATGTATAGCCATAGATATTCCTACACACATCTTCAGGGACTGGCCTTCCCCTCTATGATCGTCACTATTCATGTTTTATATTGCATCAATGGCAGCCAGACAGTTATATGCATCAACATTTGCTGTCAAATCCAATAATCTAGCCTGTGATTGAAGGTACTGTCACTGGTAACAGTACACAATAGAACCATGTTATATACTATTTATACAGTTTACAGGCTTTTGTTGTCAGGCTTTTGTCGTCTCTGCTTCGACAAGAGAGGGATGACTTACCCAGAACCAATTAATGTTGTTTTCCTCCTGAGGGAAACACAGGTGGACGTGTGTGTTAACCCTTAAAGTTAAGTTCCTGTGCAGCCGCTGTGAAATATATACTCCACTGTGTCTACATTTACCACACATTAGATGCGTGACGATTGCTGGGCTTCTACGAGGCGCAAATATCGAACCCAGTGGACCTGTAACGTTATCAATGAGAAGTCACACTGCAGCAAACAGGCATTGCATTGTCTGTGTAATGGATTATGTTTATTGGAAAGTGTGCAGTATCATCACTGATGGGATGTCTTTTAGAGTGTGATTCCCGAGCTTACAGTTTGGGCCTGCCCAGCAGAGAATTTTGAGTTTGTTTGCACATATATTATATTTTAAGCTCAGAATTACAACAAAACAAGCCAAGTTAAAGCAACCCAATGGATTTAGGTATAATACACCCAAGGCAAAGCTCCTCCTCCCTCCCCTCCCCTCTCCTATCCTTTCCTGCTCAATACCACATAGTCACAGTGCCCCCCTCCCAATTCCACATAGCAATCTCTCACACGCACTAACAGACACTAATAGAAAACCTCCGCTGTTTATTAACTGATAATTGACTGGCTCTGGCGCCTGCTCCCAACTGAATCCCTCACTGCACCCTCCCGTTGCCGTAGGCTACAGTCAGGATGGCCGGGAACTGAATTTCCAGTCAAACTGAAATGAATGGCTGCAGGTAAAGCAAACTAAGCAGGTTAGGACTTTCAGGGGTTTTATTGTGAACATGCGGACAAGACTGTGTGGCAATTCACCATTACCATCCACACAAACTGCCTTGAGCATGTGCTAGAGAATAGGATGTGTTCACTGCATGATACATGTTTAGTATTCTGTACAAGGGAATCACAGTGGATTATCTCACAGGAATGTAATCAATAGAGGGTTAGGGTTGAACAGTGGCAGTCAGGTAACGCCCCCTTCCCAAAAGGTAACCAACACACACACACACAAGCACATGTGTATGCACACAAAGGCACACTCACACAGTCAGTGGCTGTATTTATAGAGACGCTCTTAGACAGCTTCCAGACTTTTTCATTTTACATTTTTATTTCATCTTTATTGAACCAGGTAGGCCAGTTGAGAACAAGTTCTCATTTACAACTGCAACCTGGCCAAGATAAAGCAAAGCAGTGCGACAAAAACAACAACACAGAGTTACACATAAACAAACGTACAGTCAATAACACAATAGAAAATCAAATTTGAAAAATATATGTACAGTGTGTGCAAATGTAGAAGAGTATGGAGGTAGGCAATAAATAGGCCATAGAGGTGAAAATAATTACAATGTAGCATTAATACTGGAGTGATACATGTGCAGATGATGTGCAAGTAGAGATACCGGTGTGCAAAAGAACAAGAGGGTAAGTAATAATATGGGGATGAGGTAGTTGGGTGTGCTATTTACAGATTGGCTGTGTACAGGTACAGTGATCGGTAAGCTGCTCTGACAGCTGATGCTTAAAGTTAGAGAGGGAGATATAAGAGCACATGTCACTGCCACCAATCGGACAGACCTGTGTTTGCTTGTTAGTTGTTCAATATCCTCCAGTGAATCTAACCCAGAAGGATGGCAGGATCAAAGTTGAGACACACTGCTCATGTTATCATTTCATGAGCTGGATGTCATCCAGCGATTTAAATTCCATGAGCGTCAACGGACAGAGATCAAAGTGTCAACCACCTGCTGTGCTTGCAGCCCTCTATTACTCTGAATATTCCACGTCATTGGAAGACTATGATTAAACCATCTGCAGCAGTAGGAATTCATTGAATAGGTGCTGCTGCTTTCTGTTTTTAACTCTTCATTGACCCGTAGCTCATTTACATTTACATTTAACATTTAAGTCATTTAGCAGACGCTCTTATCCAGAGCGACTTACAAATTGGTGCATTCACCTTATGACATCCAGTGGAACAGTAGTGCATCTAAATCTTTTAAGGGGGGGGGGGGGTGAGAGGGATTACTTTATCCTATCCTAGCTCATAGTGTGGTCAAAGCTCCAGGCTAAACATATGGCAATCAGCTTATTATTAAGCCTGGCCAGGGATGTCTCCTTCAATTTTCTAAGTACTGACTGTAGAGTAACGATTGGCTGTCTCCTTTGGCTATCCCACAGATCATATCAGGCAATAACTGGAATGAAGTGGGAGAGTGGTTTTGCATATCTCTGCTCTGAGCGCGGCCTGACATTGCCAGGACATCACAAACTCATATTCGTGACTCAACCCAGATTTTTCTCTTCCTTGTGTCCTTCACAGCTGCTCGCTGACCGATTGCAACATGTCCGGCTAAATGTGATGCAATTTCCGCATGTTGCTCCCTCTCCATCCCCGCGGCCATGGCGGGCGGTTCCAACTCGCCTGTATGAAAGCGATGGACTCTCCCCGATAAATGGGTTTCAAAAGAGGACCACAGGTCAAGAGTTCTCTGTGGCGTCAATCGCCTCCCTTCAGCTCTCCCTTCACCCATCTTTCCCTCTCTCTGCCAGGCACAAATCTATCTGCATGAGGCCAAATTGTTCTGGGCTATGGGGATCTCTGCCCACCTATAAGATGTCACAACCACAACGCTGCCTCGACAGGGGTTTTGGATGGCACCAAACGGGAGGCACAGGGTTTAATCCTCCTGATCAGATGGCATGGGACTCAGATCAAAGGGTCCTCTGGTGCCTACTGAGACAAAAACAGTGGAACGTGCGCACATTTGCCAGGGCGTCTCTACATAGAATCAAGTAATATCCTGGGTTTGGAATTTCCCCTGTACCATTCTATTGTGGCCAGATTGGCTCGACAAAATATAAATTCAATGCACGACTCTCTCAAAAATACATTTTCTGTTTTTGTAAGCCGCGACTTGATTAATGTTCTGGTCAATGTAAAAAAAAACAAGCCAACTTCTTATACATTTCTGAATATGAACACGGTAGTCAATAAGCCACTATGTGCTCAAAAGAGGGTGCCGTCGTGCTGGGTACTCTCACAAAGTGCTGTCCTCAAACATTTGGTTTTGTCTTACAGTTTTCTACATGGAGGCAGCTAGTGTTCTAGTAAAATCTGGCAGTGGGCCATGTATTGGATTCAGGTAGAGGGATGACTGACACGAGTAATTAGTAGAGAAGAACAGAGAGAAGGAGAGAACAAACACAGAGAGAAGGAGAGAACAAACCAACACAACAAACAGACACGAACAATGCAATAGGAACATTCAGAACAGGGTGGGATGCAGAACGAGAATTTCATATAATTCTGGCACATTAGTCTCCTTTTATATCATGCAAAAGTAGGCTAAGATTTAGCCCATCTGCTGTGTTCCCCTCCTGGTTGTACAATGTGTCTGTGCGCTATCTTGACAGGAACAGAGTGAAGTGAGACGCTGGGCCAAGGGTGGAGGGGTTGAGGGCAGGGGTGGCTTTCCCCACTCCCAGGCATTGCTAGAGCACGGATGATTTCCAGTAATTGGTATGTAAATGTCACAGCAACGGATCAGCCTCGTTGTAGATGACGTCGCTGTCCAGCTGTGCAACGGCTCAGGCTGCCCCTGCACCTGAACACCAGCACCACACTGTCCTCTGTTGGTATGGAGTGTAGTAAAGAAGAGAAGACATGGGTGGAAGGAAGCAAGCTGAGGAACACTCGACTCTGTTCTCTTATATCGAGGTGGAGTTGACTATTGACAACTGCTCGCTAGCAACAACATTGAGTCACCATCAATTGATTCTTTAAAAAATGTCAATTCTGAAAACGCTTACCTGTATCTCAGTGGCGGTCGGTGCAGTTTAAATTGAGGGAAGATATATTTTTTAAATAAGCATGGCCTTATTTCTATTACAGTATATTGGATGACTGTCATTCATATTCCATTCACCCGGCACAATGTAACGTCAATTGGTTTAGGCTACTACGTGATACAAACATTTTCCCTATACCCATCATTAGAAAGCTACAACCTAGCTTCTGAATGAATGTTTACCACATAGGTCAAGAGAAAGAATTTGAGTAATCAAGGTGACACATTCAATATCACCTCGCACACGCTTGCCTGCATACAGCTGATCTAGGGTGTAATCATTAGTACAACAGTTGCAAAAGTTTCTACAAATTCAGGTATGTTTATCCCCGTTTCGTTCTATTTGCTTCCGTTTAAGAAACATAAAAGCTCTTCCTCAAAACCCCTGATCACTGCAAACACAATTCACTTTTGTAGCAGCCACATACAAAGACCATAATTATTTGCTTGTTGTATAATTCCTTCTCACATCTACGTGCTCTCCTCCGCTGACCTTTTCCCTTTGCTTGTGGACTGTAACCATGGGGGAAAAAAACATTTCAACCCAAACCTTCATACCATAACCGCAAACCGCTACACACAGCCTACATCGTTGTCACCATATTAGCTAACGTCATAGTCAACATAGCTAGCTACTAGAACTAACGCTTTAATAAACCCGCTACAATCATGCAGTACATTGTACAGCAAGCAGTTTAGCAGTTACACAAATGGCCCCCAGTGACAATAAATTAATATAGCTAGCAGTCTCTTGCTTCTCCTTCATTTTTGAATAAATACATATTTCTCTTTCTTTGAGTAAACTACTAGCACATTGTATGCACTGTGGTGCTAGCCTACTGTAGTTTATTCTTTCAGTACTAGATTAATTTACTGATCCCTTGATTAGGTTGACAACATGTCAGTTCATACTGCAAGAGCTCTGATACATAGGAGGACATCCTCCGGACATTGTCATAATTACTGTGTAAGTCTATGGAAGGGGGTGAGAACCATGAGCTTCCTAGGTTTTATATTAGAGTCAATGTACGCAGAGGAGGACAGAAACTAGCTGTCCCCTGGCTACACCATGGTGCTACCTCAGAGAGTGCTGTTGAGGCTACTTGTCACGTTCTGACCTTAGTTCTTTTCTTATGTCTTTGTTTTAGTATGGTCAGGGCGTGAGTTGGGTGGGTTGTCTATGTTCGTTTTTCTATGTTGTGTTTTGTGTTTGGCCTGGTATGGCTCTCAATCAGAGGCAGGTGTCGTTAATCAGAGGCAGGTGTCCTGTTTTGTTGTTTGTGTCACCATTCAGGACTGTTTCGGTTTTCGTTTCCATTCACTTTGTTATTTTTGTATTGAGTTGTGTTCAGTTATTATTAAAGTATCATGGACACTTACCACGCTGCGTATTGGTCTGAACCTTGCTACTCCTCCTCAGAAGAGGAGGAGGAAAGCCGTTACACTACTGTAGATCTTCATTGCAAAACAGTGTGTTTTAATAAATTATTTGGTGCCGTGAATATATTTAGTATAGTTTTATCCAATAATTTATTTTCTGAAATTCACTGAGGAGCATGGTCCTCCCCTTACTCATCTGAGGAGCCTCCACTGCTGTACCTATGTTTCTCCTGTACAACTGCGGTCCTTCCGCGGGGTGATGAAATTCATACTTACAAACCATTTTAAATTCCAACTTCAATGGTGTAGGGACGTCCCAAGGATCCTGGATTCCACTGATCCTGGATTCCACGGATCCAATTGAATCTCAATTGACGTAGTACGTAGTATGTACTATGAGCAACACAAATTAGGGAAAAGTCAGTGGTTTGCGAAAAGTTTATCAAAGGAATGAATTTCAGCCTCCCGCGGAAGGACCGCAAGTTGTACAGGACAAACATAGGGTTTTCACAATTTACATTTTTACAAGAATTGACTGATGGTGACTCAATGTTGTTGCTAGCAAATCCCACGACCAATTATTTAAAGTCAACTCTGCCTCGATAAAAGAGAACAGAGTTGAGTGTTCCTCAGCTTGATGGAAGCCAGACAGAAAAAGCTTTAAACAAGGAAGAACTGAGGGTTGTGATAACCATTTTACTACCATGGTAATCACACAAACAAATCAATGCATGCGACCAGACAGTCCACATTTTCTGTCTGTGTTATGGCTATCCATTAATATAGTTAGGGAGTATTCATAGGGATGTTGACATCATTCAGAGGCTTGAACGGATGAGAATATAAAGCACATGTGATTAATCCTACCTTCGTACATATTTAATTGCCATACTTTAGGTCTATGTCCAATAAAACTCATGTACTTCATCAGTGCTATTTGAGTTTACCTCTGAAGACTCTACAGACCGCCATAATACTAACAATCTACTCACAGGGGGGAACCCAATATACCCAGCAGGAAGCTGAGGTAGAGGAGTTGTGCTGACTATCACCAGCAATATAAAACATTACCTTGGCTCAATACGTTTGGCATCTGATACTCTTTAGTAATGACATGAAGAGATCCACAAAGATGAGACCTTGGTATCTGTCTACACTACATCTGGGTTAAGATGTTGGAACAGCCACAACTCCCAGTGAGTTGTTTTCTCTAAAACCCAGAAGTGTGGCTCTTGCCCTGACCCTATAAAGAGTGCTTCTTTGATAGGGAGTGTTAAGCAGTAGAAGCTTGTGTGCTGTCACTGTGTCCCCATGATGGTGATGGTGACAACCTAGGCTAGGCGTGTCTGGACTGCAGCAGTTTTTTTTGTTGCTGTGCCCAGTGACCCTGCCGCGTTGACCTGGAGGCCCAGCCGTATCCAGGCGACACATCTGCTGTGATCCAGCTAACACAGAGAAATTAGATTGACACTTCCTTCTGCATCCCCATAATCCTCCCTCCGAGGGCCTGTCTCCTTGTCCCATTTGAACTGTGGGGATGAGCAGCGGCTGACTGTTAGTGTGGAGAGATCAGTTGTCCTCTGACGCTGGGTGACACACCGGGAGAGAGGAGGAAGGAGATGAATAAACAAGTGACAGATTAGGGCTGTTTGAAATGAACCCCACTTCACCAGAAATCTATAGCCCTCCTAATGAATTACGCTGCTCCTGTGAGACAGGGGGGCTGAGGAGGTTACGGCTTTAGCAATTAATAAAGCAAAGCCTTGATGAGGGATGGGGAAAATGGCTGCAGGGACGGAATGTGCTTTTCAAACAGGCAAGCACAGGCACTTTTTCACCCCGCTGTTTGTGTGTTTATGTTTGCCAGAGAGATAGCGCTGCAGAGTAGAAAGGGAGCCTGCTACGTCCCAGCGGATCTGTGTTGAGGAAGAGCTTTTAATCCATGCTATGGCATCTGTTCCCCACAAATCAGAGAGGAGGATGATATCTGCTGCTCAGAAAGGAAGAGAACGACCTTCATGAAGAACAGAGGAAGAGAGCGATTGCATGAGGTGTCATCCTGATGACTTTACCCAAAAACATGTTGGGGAGGAAATAAATAAACCAACAGATGGATGTTGCATCAGGCAAAAGGGCACCTTTCTCCCTTTCCCATTCTCTCCCTCTTTTTTATCCCTATTTCATGGGCACGTCATCTATGGCATGGTGACAAACACACACTGAGCCACCTTTTCCACCAATGAAATAACAGCTTCGAGTCATTGTCATAAATCAGCAGATCTTTCAAACCCAACGGAGCTATAAAAAGACTCCATTAACACTTACAGCCTGAGACCAGTGGTGATGGCCCCTCTACAAACTCATCTCCAGCACTCTGAGTCACTCCTTTAGGGCCAGTAGTAGAACACGCCACTGCCTCCTCTCTTATCCTCCCATCAGCAGGAAAGATGGATGAGACAGAGAGCGGAAGGGACATGTACAGCACACAGCACACACACACAACAAGTCCAGTAAGCAAGTGCAGAGAACCCAGTGACCATGTTTAATGTGTCTACACTGGACTGAAATGGTCTCGCCATGACGTCTGTTTAATGGATTTTAAAACCCAATAACAGTGACCTTGCTTGGCGAGGCTAGTGATCTCTGTGTACTAATCGAGTGTATTAGGCAGTCTCTGTTGCAGTCTCTATTCACAGGAGCTAATCCTCAACAACAAAAAATAGAAAAAAGCTTGTCACTATCCACTTCAAAGACTACATAATGAAATCTGAAAAGGCATTATAAAGAGCTCTACTGCTGCATACCAGCCATCACCATCTTCTTTCCTTCTAGTGCCCTTATAAACGGAATGTGGGGAAAAAAACTATTCTGAAAATCTTTATGGCCTTAGACCTCTTAGAGCCCTACGAGATGCTGAGGAGGATGCTTTTTTAGTCTGGAGGAGACGTGGAGGGTTTCTGCTGTGTGTCCAGGTGCAGGCACGCCCATTTATCTCACTGCTGCCTTCGTGATCAAGAACCGCCATCCTCTGGGGGCGGTTTGAAAGTGAGGAGTGTGATGATGCCACATTCGTGGGCTCTAGGGAGACATGTTGTATGCACAAGCATGATCTTCACTGAGACAAGCATGTGACATGCGCTACAGTGACCACCACAGCACACATGTGATCTTTCATTTTCAATTGGTTTTGTCTTTATTTTCTACACACCTGGTTTTCATTATCCAATTACATGTTCATGTATTTAACCCTCTGTTTCCCCATGTTTGTTGTCCGTGATTATTTCTATGTTCAGTTCGGTTCATGATGGCTGGTTTTTCGACGGGTGCTGTGTTCACCTGTGCGTAATATTTACAGTTGGTTTTTGGTCAAGTGTATTTGTTTACCTTGTGCCTTTCTTTTTTGAGTAAAGTACTTCATGCACCAGCTACACTCACCTTCTGACAGAATCACACACCCAACCATATGGAGTCAGCAGGAGCAGACAACCCCGGATTAGGGGTCGAGGAGCACATCCAGCAGCATCGCCATGGATCGCGTCCTGCAGAATCTGGACCGCTTGGAGAGAAGAGGAGTTCCTCCAGTGCCTCCACCATCACCACCAAGGACACCAAGGACACCACTACTCACCCCTCCTTCACCCGGTCCCAGTGGGATCCAGCTCGATCTTCCGAAGGAGTATGATGGGACGGCTGCGGGATGTCAGGGGTTCCTACTCCAGCTGGAGCTCTACCTAGCAACTGTCCACCCGGCTCCTTCGGGCCATGAGAGCGTGTCAGCCTTCGTCTCCTGTCTCCCATGGAAAGCCCTGGAGTGGGCCAACGCCGTATGGGAGGAAGGAGAAGTGTTCTTGGACCAATTTGAAGATTTCACCACCTGAGGGTAGAGCGGAGGGTGAACAGCTCGTCCAACTTAGGCAGGGGACGAGGAGTGCACAGGAGTTCCCTCTGGACTTTCGGACCCTGGCCGCCAGCGCGGGATGGAACAACAGGGCCCTGATCGATCACTACCGTTGTAGTTTGAGCGAGGACGTCCGTCGGGAGTTGGCCTGCAAGGACACCACTCTCACCTTTGACCGGCTGGTGGACCTGTCCATCCGGTTGGATAACCTGCTGGCTACCCGCGGACGTACAGATCGGGGTCTGTCGATTCCATCCCCCAGCACTACAGCTCCTACGTCCATGGAGCTGGGAGGTGCTGCATCTGCATCTGTGGCCACAGAGGGCACACTGCCGGTCGGTGCTGGAGAGATTCCTCTGGGAGTCGAGGCAGCAGGCATGGCACTCTTGTGTCACCCGAGGTGAGCCGGCACCAGGCTCACCAGGGCCCTCTGTTGCACACATGTTTGTGCATATTAATTTTCCTGAGTTTTCCCCACATTCCCAGCATAAGGCGCTCGTAGGTTCAGGCGCAGCTGGGAACTTTATTGACAGATAATTTGCCCATAGTTTAGGGATCCCTATTGTTCCAGTGGACATGCCCTTCCCAGTTCACACCCTAGATAGTCGACCATTGAGGCCAGGGTTAATTAGGGAGGCTACCGCTCCACTGGGCATGGTGACGCGGGAGAATTATAAGGAGAAAACATTTTTCCTTATTGATTCTCCTGCGTTTCCCATGGTGCTGGGTATACCTTGGTTGGCCTGTCATGACCCCACTATTTTGTGGCAACAGAGGGCTCTCACGTGGTGGTCACGGGAGTGCTCAGGGAGGTGTTTAGGGGTTTCCGCTGGTGCGACTATGGTGGAAAGTCCAGACCAGGTCTCCACCTTGCGCATCCCCCTCTGAATATGCCGATTTGGCTCTCGCCTTCTGTAAGAAGAAGGCAACTCAATTACCACCCCATCGAAGGGGGGATTGTGCGATAAATCTCCTGGTAGACGCAGCACTTCCCAGGAGTCACGTGTATCCCCTGTCACAAGAGGACACATATGTCTCCGAAACCCTGGAGCAGGGGTACATTCGGCCCTCCACTTCACTTGCCTCCTCAAGTTTTTTTTTGTGAAGAAGAAGGATGGAGGTCTGCGCCAGTGTATTTACTATTGAGGCATCAACCAGATCACGGTGAGGTACAGTTACCCCCGACCTCTCATAGCCAGTGTGATTGAGTCAATGCACGGGGCACGCTACTTCACAAAATTGGATCTCAGGAGCGCATACAACCTGGTGCGTATCCGGGAGGGGGGCGAGTGGAAGATGGCATTTAGTACCACCTCAGGGTACTATGAGTACCTCGTCATGCCGTACGGGTTGATGAATGATCCTTCAGTCTTCCAGGCCTTTGTAGATGAGATTTTCCGGGACCTGCAAGGGCAAGGTGTACTGGTGTATATCGACAACATTCTGATATACTCCACTACACGCGCCGAGCATGTGTCCCTGGTGCGCAGGGAGCTTGGTCGACTGTTCGAGCATGACCTGTACGTCAAGTCTGAGAAATGCCTGTTTTTGCAACAGTCTGTCTCCTTCCTAGGGTACCGCATTTCCACTTCAGGGGTGGAGATGTAGAGTGACCGCATTACAGCCGTACGTAATTGGCCGACTCCCACCATTGTAAAGGAAGTGCAGCGGTTTCTATGGTTTGCCATCTACTACCGGGGGTTAATCCAGGGCTATGGTCAGGTAGTGGCTCACATTACCTCACTGCTGAAGGGGGGACCGGTGCGTTGGCAAGGGTCTGCTGAGGCAGACAGGGCTTTTGGTCAGCTGAGGGCTCTGTTTACCTTGGCTCCTGTGCTGGCTCATCCAGGTCCCTCTTTGGCGTTCATAGTTGAGGTGGACGTGTCCGAGGCTGGGATAGGAGCCGTGCTCTCTCAGCGCTCGGTTACACCACCAAAGCTCCGCCCCTGTGCCTTCTTTTCGAAGAAGCTCAGCCCGGCAGCGCGAAACTATGACTTGGGGGACCGGGAGTTGTTGGCTGTCGTCAAGGCTTTGAAGGTGTGGAGACATTGGCTTGAGGGGGCAAAACACCATTTTCTCATCTGGACTGACCACCGCAATCTGGTGTACATCCGGGCGACGAGGAGACTGAATCCTTGCCAAGCAAGGTGTGCCATTTTTTTTTACCCGTTTTGTTTTCACCCTATCCTACAGACCAGGTTCCCAGAACGCGAAGGCAGACGCACTGTCCCGGATGTATGACACAGAGGAGCGGCCCATGGATCCCGCTCCCATACCCCCGGCCTCTTGCCTGGTGGCACCAGTAGTGTGGGATCTGGATGTGGATATCGAGCGGGCGTTACGTACAGAGCCCATTCCCCTCCAATGTCCAGCAGAGCGTCTGTATGTTCCGTCTGGTGTCCCCGACCGTTTGATCTATTGGGCCCATATGTCACCCTCCTCTGGTCATCTGGGCATCGGTCGGACAATGCGCTGTCTTAGTGTGAAGTACTGGTGGTCCACTTTAGCTAAGGACATGTCTCCTCCTGCTCGGAGTAGGGTTTATGGGTTTATCTCTCCTCCTGCTCGGTGTGCGCCCAGTGCAAGGCCCCTAGGCACTTGCCCAGAGGGAAGTTAGAACCCATACCCGTTCCACAACGGCCGTGGTCGCACCTGTCGGTGGATTTCCTAACGGATCTTCCTCCATCACAGGGTAACACCACGATCCTGGTCGTTGTGGAATGGTTTTCTAAGTCCTGTCGTCTCCTCCCTCTGCCCGGTCTCCCTACGGCCCTACAGACTGCGGTGGCCAGGTTTACACACGTCTCCTGGCACTACGGGGAGCCTGAGGACAGAGTATCTGATCGAGGTCCCCAGTTCACTTCAAGGGTCTGGAGGGCATTCATGGAGCGTCTGGGGGTCTTGGTCAGCCTTACCTCGGTTTTCACCCCGAGTAATGGGCAGGTGGAGAGAGTGAACCAGGATGTGGGTGGGTTTTTACGGTCCTATTGCCAGGACCAGCCGGGGAAGTGGGCGGCGTTCATGCCCTGGGCAAAGATGGCCCAGAACTCGCTCCACCACTCCTCCACTAACCTCTTCCCCTTCCAGTGCGTACTGGGGTACCAACCGGTCCTGGCGCCTTGGCATCAGAGCCAGATCGAGGCTCCTGCGGTGGATGACTGGTTTAGGCGCGCTGAGGAGACATGGGACGCTGCTCATGTGCACCTTCAGCGGGCCGTGAGGCGCCAGAAAACCTGCGCAGATCGCCACCACAGTGAGGTCCCAGTGTTCGCACCTGGGGACCGGGTCTGGCTCTCGACCCGAAACCTGCCCCTCTGCCTGCCCTGCCGGAAGCTGGGCCCGCGGAGTCCTGAGGAGACTGAACGAGGTATGTTACAGGTTACAGCTTCCCCCCGATTATCGAATTAACCCCTCGTTCCATATGTCTCTCCTCAGGCCGTGGGTGGCTGGTCCACTCCAGGAGTCTGAGGTGCGGGAGGTTCCTCCACCCCCTCTGGACATCGAAGGGGCCCCGGAGTATGCAGTCCGATCCATACTGGATTCGAGGCTTGGGCGAGGGGCCTTCAGTACCTCGTGGAGTGGGAGGGGTATGGTCCGGAGGAGAGATGCTGGGTGCCGGTGGAGGACGTGTTAGACCCATCGATGCTGCGGGAGTTTACACAGTCTCCATCCGGCTCGCCCTGCTCCTCGCCCTCAGGGGCCGAGGCCGGTGTCGGCGCGCTGCTGGAGCCACGCGTCAGGGGGGGGTACTGTCATGACTTCCACAGAGGTCGGTCCCTCTCCTTGTACGGGCGGCGTTCGGTGGTCGACGTCACCGGTCTTTTAGCCATCGCTGATCCATCTTTCATTTTCCGTTGGATTTGTCTTTATTTTCTACACACCTGGTTTTCATTATCCAATTACATGTTCATGTATTTAACCCTCTGTTTCCCCCATGTTTGTTGTGCGTGATTATTTCTATGTTCAGTACGGTTCATGATGGCTTGTTTTTCGACAGCAGAAGTTGAATGTAAACTCTGAAACATTGTCCCCCAGGGAGCTACTATACAAATCATATCAAATTGTATTTGTCACATGCACCAAATACAACAGGTAGACATTACATTGAAATGCTTACTTACAAGCCCTTAATCAACAATGCTTTAAGTCAAGAAACAAAATACAAATAAGTGTTTAGGAAAAAATAGATGAGTAAAAATGAATTAACAAATAATTAAACAGCAGCAGTAAAATAATAAGCAAGGCTATATAATCAGTAGCAGAGAGAACAGTCTATGACTAGGGTGGCTGGAGTCTTTTTAGGGCCTCATTCTGACACTGCCTGATATAGAGGTCCTGGATGGCAGGACGCTTGGCCCCAGTGATGTACTGGGCCGTACACACTACCCACTGTAGTGCTTTGCGGTCGGAGGCGGAGCAGTTGACATACCAGGCAGTGATTCAACCAGTCATGCTCTCAATGGTGCAGCTGTAGAACATTTTGAGGATCTGAGGACCTAGGCCAAATCTTTTCACTCCTGAGAAGGAATAGGCTTTGTCGTACCCTCTTCACGACTGTCTTGGTGTGTTTGGACCATGATAGTTTGTTGGTGATGTGGACACCAAGGAACTTGAAGCTCTCAACCTGTTCCACTGCAACACCGTCAATGAGAATGGGGGCGTGCTCGGTCACTCTTTTCCTGTAGTCCACAGTCATCTCCTTTGTCTTGATCACGTTGAGGGAGAGGTTGTTGTCCTGGCACCACACGACCATCGGCAAAATTGATGATGGTGTTGGAGGCATGCCTGGCCATGCAGTTATGAATGAACAGGGAGTATGAGGGGACTGAGCATGCACCCCTGAGGAGCCCCCGAAATGAGGATCAGCGTGGCAGATGTATTGTTCCCTACCCTTACCAGGATCCAGTTGCAGAGGGAGGTGTTTAATCCCAGGGTCCACAGCTTAGTGATAAGCTTTGAGGGCACTATGGTGTTGAACGCTGAGCTGTAGTCAATGAATAGCATTCTCACATAGGTGTTCCTTTTGTCCCGGTGGGAAAGGGCAGTGTTGAGTGCAATAGAGATTGCATCATCTGTGGATCTGTTGGGGGGGGTATGCAAATTGGGGTGGGTCTAGGATTTATGGGATAACGGTGTTGATGTGAGCCATGCCCAGCCTTTCAAAGCACTTCATGGCTACAGACATGAGTGCTCCGGGTCGGTGGTCATTTAGGCAGGTTACCTTAGTGTTTTTGGGCACAGGGACTATGGTGGTCTGCTTGAAAAATGTTGGCATTACAGACTCAGACGGGGAGAGGTTGAAAATGTCAGTGAGAAACTTACCAGTTGGTCAGCGCATGCTCGGAGTACACATCCTAGTAATCCGTCTTACTCACATCGGCTACGGAGAGCGTGATCACACAGGCGTCCGGAACAGCTGGTGCTCTCATGCATGTTTCAGTTTTACTTGCCTCGAAGCGAGCATAGAAGTAATTCAGCTCATCTGGTAGGTTAGTGTCACTGGGCAGCTCGTTGCTGTTTTTCCCTTTGTGGTCTGTAATAGTTTGCAAGCCCTGCCACATCTGAGGAGCATCAGAGCCGGTGTAGTATGATTAAATCTTAGTCCTGTATTGATGCTTTGCCTGTTTGATGGTTCGTCGGAGGGCATAGTGGGATTTATTATAAGCTTCCAGATTAGAGTCCTGCTCCTTGAAAGTGGCAGCTCTACCCTTTAGCTCAGTGCAGATGTTGCCTGTAATCCATGGCTTCTGGTTGGGATATGTACGTACTCTCACTGTAGGGACGATATCATCGATGCACTTATTGATGAAGCCAGTGACTGATGTGGTGTACTCCTCAATGCCATCGGAAGAATCCCGGAACATATTCCAGTCTGTGGTAGCAAAACAGTCCTGTAGCTTAGCATTTGCTTCATCTGACCACTTTCTTATTGACCGAGACACTAGTGCTTCCTGCTTTAGTTTTGCTTGTAAGCAACAATCAGGAGGATAGAATTATGGTCAGATTTGCCAGATGGAGGGCGATGGAGAGCTTTGCATACGTCTCTGTGTGTGGAGTAAAGGTGGTCTAGTTTTTTTTTTCCTCTGGTTGCACATTTAACATACTGATAGAAATGAGGTAAAACTGATTTGAATTTCCTTGCATTAAAGCTCCCGGCCACTAGGAGCGCCGCCTCTGGATGAGCGTTTTCCTGTTGCTTATGGCCGTATACAGCTCATTGAGTGCGGTCTTAGTGCCAGCATCAGTCTGCGGTGGTATATAGACAGCTACAAAAATATAGATGTAAACTCTCTTTGTAAATAGTGTGGTCTACAGCTTATCATGATATACTCTACCTCAGGTGAGCAAAACCCCGAGACTTACTTAGATTTCCTGCACCAGCTGTTGTTTAAAAATATGCATAGGCTGCCACCCCTTGTCTTACTAAAGGCCACTGTTCTATCATGATGAAAAAGCTTCAAACCCGGCCAGGTGTATGAAGGATCAACAGATCCTACATATAACTCTTTTGTTGCTGAGAATTTTCCTATACAGCAGGAAATGCATACCTTGTAGTGTATTGAAGGTTTAAAAGGCTTCTTAAGTTTGTAATTTCCACTTTAAAATGTATCAACCCCCACAAAAAATTTCCATTAATTATAATCCACGTAATAATTCATATTTCCTGTAGAAAACTTGCTCAAATTAAGATCCTACATCTGTATGATCATCATCATTGAATCTGCTCCATTAGCCTGGCCTTGGAGCATCTGAGTGGGACATACGCTACATGGGATGGAAATAGACGGCCTTGGGAACACAGCAGACCACTTCCCTGTGACATTCACGGTGAAGAAAGGAGGAAAGTGGAGTGGTGAAGCTGGACCCTAGCTGGGGGATTCAAGTTGAGCACCACAGACAAGCCAACTAAAACCCGTTTAACACCCAGCAGAGTTAGACATAGGCAACAGCCTACAGCCACTTCCCTGGACAACATTAACACTCACTTTCACCCCTCTGTATTAGTTTTATGAACAACAGGTTCACATGTGGTTGGTGAGGTGGGCAATGGGGTAGGGGTATGGTGTTCTTATAATACAATACATTCTACAAAGACCTCATTTCAACATACAGTAGAGCTTAAAGTTGGAGGCATTGCATGGTTAATATATTCTAATTAGTTCCAAGAACAACAAAGGGCTACAGGATGCTCTGCATTAACAATGACAGCCATTGCTTATGTGCCTCAGAAGTGGGTCAAACCATGCCTGGTAGAATAGGTCGTGTGCACGTGTGTCAGTCAGTCCCTACTGATCTCACTCAACAGAGACTGTGATAAGGGTTTTCTCCGGTGCCTAACGACTTTGCCCAGTAGTCCTCTCCACATCCCAGCAAGCAGAGCAGAGCAGTGTTCAGAGTACAGAGCGCACAGCAGCGATCAGTGGGCTGAGCTCCCTCAGGTGACCCATACTCTGCTCACATGTTGTTCATGCTACGCTGCTTTAGAACTTTATTTTTCTTTCGTAACGACTCTGGCCCCTTCGGCCACATCTCTTTCAATCGGGACGTCTTTTTTTTTTTCTCACCCTCAATCAAGTCAGACTGCCAAGTGAGGCTGCCAAAGCGGGGGAAAGAGATGTTGGGAGCTTTGGCACAGAGAGGCGTGTGCTTCCCAGTCGTAGTGCAAAGGCAGAACTGCAGAGAGAGGAAGGGAAAAAGGAGAGAGCCAGAAGAAGTGAGAGGGAGAAAGAAAGAATGAGAGAAAGACAGGGAAAGAGAGAGGAAGATATAGAAAAAGAGAGGAGGGGGGGCTGCTGTTGAGTTAAGCCCCTAATCACAGGTTGTTCTGCATGAAAGACTTAAAACACATTCAGCTCGCCTCTCCCAGCCCCTTGTTCCCACATCCTCGACATCAACAACTAATGTGCACACAAAAACATTAATTTCAGAAACTCACCCACACAGTCACATACTGTCATGCAAGCACAAACACAAAAACAAAGCTGTCTCTTATCCCAAGGAAATATTTCGGTATCAGGCAATTTCATGGTCAGCTCATATTAATGACAGATATGCCCTTCTATTGGCATGCTCAGGTGCTTCATTTGTTAGTGTCAGAAATAGAGAATGTGGGCAAATCCTGAAGCAAAGTGGTACTTCTGGCTCCAAGTCCATGAATTGCCTTGGCTCACTCACTCAGCAGGTGTACCAGATATTAGTTGAAGAATCCAGAAGCTCCATGCGATCCTCTGGGAGTGTTCCAAAAACCACAGTAATTGAGAGGTATGTTTGTCTCCTCTAGACTCAACTTTTCCAGCTGCCGAGGACCTCCCTTGCTCCGTTGCCCACATAGTTTCCAGACAGACTATTGGGTTGTGTGTGGGATCTTAATCTAATGTCGGAACATTGATTTATGCTTGGGTGTCCCACGACCATTAAGGTAACTGCCTGATCACTTTATAACATCCTCCTCTGGTGGTAATTTGGAATCCCCCACCCACCTTGCGATGCAAGCCCCATAACCGCATTATAGCTAAAAATGTAGTCTGAATATCATCTTCCAGCCACTGCAAATTGATTTTATAACTCTTTGACGGAGTCCTGAAACCCTTTTAGTCTGTCTCTCACCTGAGTTTGCCATTTGATCTATGAGAGGCTCCCAACTCTTCACAGGCTCTATCGATCGCCACTTTCTAGCCAGCTTTGCTGTGGAAGGTACAGTGTCACCTTGTAATTCTAAGACTCCATGGTTGTGTCTAGAGTTGGCAGTTAATAAAGTTTTGGAATTGTAATCATGAAGTTTTCATCATAGAATTCCGAACACATCATGCATTTACATTTAAATGTGTCCACATTGTTTCCGGCTTCCCTTTTCCTACGCTATATGCAAATGCAAGTATGAATTCTGAAAATGTGGAATAGGCAAATATGTTAATAACATAACAACAACTTGATGGCAGTAGCTAACTACTATAGCTACGTAGCCTGCTAACTTCTGTAACTAGCCAGAAAGCTAGGAAGCAAAGCGAAGTGCTGATGACGTCACCAACTGTACGCACTTTCGGTAGCCTTATTGTGTCCAGACTGAGGGAAAATCCGCACACAATGCACCTCCATTTACAGTTGAAGTCGGAAGTTTACATACAACTTAGCCAAAAACATTTCAACAATTTCCCTGTCTTAGGTCAGTTAGGATCACCACTTTATTTTAAGAATGTGAAAAGTCAGAATAATAGTAGAGAGAATTATTTATTTCAGCTTTTATTTCTTCATCACTTTCCCAGTGGGTCAGAAGCTTACACACACTCAATTAGTATCTGATTGGCATTGCCTTTAAATTGTTTAACTTGGGTCAAACGTTTCAGCTAGCCTTCCACAAGCTTCCCATAATAAGTTGGGTGAATTTTGGCCTATTCCTCCTGACAGAGCTGGTGTAACTGAGTCAGGTTTGTAGGCCTCCTTGCTCGCACACACTTTTCAGGTCTGCCCACAAATGTTCTATAGGATTGACATCAGGGCTTTGTGATTGGCACTCCAATACCTTGAAGTTGTTGTCCTTAAGCCATTTTGCTACAACTTTGGAAGTATGCTTGGGGTCATTGTTCATTTGGAAGAACCATTTGGGACCAAGCTTTGTGTTGCTTCAATATATGCACGTAATTTTCCTCCCTCATGATGTCATCTATTTTGTGAAAGGCACCAGTACCTCCTGCAGCAAAGCACCCCCACAACATGATGCTGTTCTTCAGCTTGCAAGCCTCCCCCTTTTTCCTCCAAACATAGCGATGGTCATTATGACCAAACGGTTCAATTTTTTTCAGACCAGAGGACATTTCTCCAAAAAGAACGATCTTTGTCCGCATTGCACACCGTAGTCTGGCTTGGTTATGGCGGTTTGGAGCAGTGGCTTCTTCCTTGCTGAGCGGCCTTTCAGCTTATGTCGATATAGGACTTGTTTTACTGTGGATATAGATACTTTTGTACCGGTTTCCTCCAGCATCTTCACAAGGTCATTTGCTGTTGTTCTGGGATTGATTTGCAGTTTTCACCCCAAAGTACGTTCATTTCTATGAGACAGAACTTGTCTCCTTCCTGAGCGGTATGACGGCTGCACGGTCCCATGGTGTTTATACTTGCGTACCATTGTTTGTACAGATGAACGTGGTACCTTCAGGCATTTGTAAATTGTACAGATGAACCAGACTGGAGGTCTACAATTTTTCTTCTGAGGTCTTGGCTGATTTCTTTTGATTTTCCATTGATGTCAAGCAAAGAGGCACTGAGTTTGAAGGTAGGACTTGAAAAACATCCACACGTAGACCTCCAACTGACAATTATCCTATCGGAAGTTTCTAAAGCCATGACATAATTTTCCAAGCTGTTTAAATGCACAGTCAACTTAGTGTATGTAAACTTCTGACCCAGTGAAACTGTGATACAGTGAATTAAAAGTGAAATAATCTGTTTGTAAACAATTGTTGAAAAATTAGTTGTGTCATGCACAAAATAGATCTCCTAACCGACCTGCCAAAACAATAGTTTGTTAACAGGAAATTTGTGGAGTGGTTGAAAAATGAGTTTTAATGACTCCAACCTGAGTGTATGTGAACTTCCAACTTCAACTGTAGACCTGTCTTTTCAATGCAATCTTAATATTTTGATAGCCTAGGACCATTGTAGTGAATTCATCCTGAGACAGGGTATTTTTATTTCCTGGGCCAAAGCAAGTACTCTTTGATTACCTTCAATGGGAAATTACTGCGCTTAACTGCACTGTAATATAGCTGAGTAGACATAATATTATGCTCCTCATTCACTGTTTGTTGCTGCATCCTGATTATTGATTGCGTGGTGATGTCGATAGGGGGCAGCCATTCTGTTTAGCCCTACAGTGTGTCTGAGAAACAATTCTAAAAACTATCGAAGAACACACACTACTCTGTTTAACTAGAAGACTTGAGTCGTACAAAGAGGCGTTTTAACCTGGAACTCACCTTCCTGTCCGAGGATTTGGTGGTAAAGACAGGCACACGGCAGGCCAGTAAAGGCCAAAATGGTGACATGGTCTTCCCTTCATCCTCTGCACAAAACCATCCTGGTGTGTTCTCCTCTCCTAGAAGAAAAGACCATATGTTTTAATTCCACTCAATCATATTTCGTAATGGCATATACCTTGTAACTGTATTTGTACTTACTGCAGTTGAGCCTTCCAAGTGGACCCACTTCAAATAAGCACTCACAAGAAATATGAAATACTTGACTGAACAGTGGACACGGGTCTATTTTCTTGTTTCCAAAACAAAGTGTAACCCGATGAATTGGCTTCAGGTATGTAATATGAATAGGATAATTAGAATTGTGCGTGTGTGTAATCAGTCAGAGCCAGGGGAGATGGGACCAGGTACAGCCCACTCCCAGAAGCTCTATGCTAGGCCAACACTGATTAAGGCACTGGTGATGATCCTTTGTTAAAGAGAAAATAACAGCAAGTATCTGCCCCAGCAGGAGAAAGGCAACCGCTGGTTAATAAAGAATTTGGCTGGCGCATGACATCTGAATACCTCGAAGCCACTACAACAGGTGCACCTGCTCGCCAGACACAACACAGATCTGCCAAAATACCTCCATTAAGTAATTTCGTAACTGTCAATTGCAACTAACTAAAAGGCAATTGTGTGTGCAATCAAACAGCTTGTTTTAATTTACTCCCTGTGTCTTGTGCATAACTGCATATATCAATATGCAATAAGCCACAGAAATACAGAGTTGCTGTTTCCAAAGCAACATCACATCACAACATCACAGTGTATCCTAAACACCTCATTTGGTTTGAGATGTGCGACCAGTTAATTTGACAGCGGCGGTTGTTTTTGCTATTTGGCTGTTGCGGTGCAGGTAGGAATACAGGAGACTTAAGGGCCAATTAGTTGAGTTCTGTCTCCCCAACTCATAACATTTCAGATGGGCTTCCCTTAGAAGGACTGGTACACAAAAAGAGGGAGTCAATTTGCAGGTGATACAGTACCTCAAGATGTCGCACTGCTTTTAAACCCTTATTCTCACATTTCCAAAGATAAATATGTACTGGAGACACGTACATTCACCACCTCTTAACTCTGCATAGCTTCATGTTTACAAGCCTCAGTACAGTACTGAATAACTGTTCATGATGATACAAATTTATAACCTCATTGAGATTGATGACCTTCAAAATATGAATCCATTCAGTGATGTTTGGAGAGAGTGTAACGTCGGGTGAGTGAAATGAGTGAGGAGTCAGATGCAGAGAGCGAAATGAACGGGAAAACGCTTTAATGTCCTTCAAATCGTAACAGGTCCAAAACATGGGTGAATGCCCAAAGCACTGGCGCTAAACCAACCCAAAACCTAGACACACACTGGACAGCGAAAAACCCAAAACCAAAACATCACCAAACGTAACAACACACAAGCCCGCACAAACACCAGCGGGCAAAACGACCTTAAATAACACCCATCCCAAAACCCCAACAAGGAACAGGTGAAAACAATTAGACAAAAACAAACGAAAAGGAAAAAGGGATCGGTGGCAGCTAATAGACCGGCGACGACGACTGCCGAGCGCCACCTTCGGTGATATTCGTGACAGAGAGTGAGAGGACAGGGTCAAGGTCAAAGCCCCTTCTGTTGAGAGGCTTTCATATCTGATACTCATTTCATATGTTAACTTATTCCATATTTCTCTGAACCAGTGTGAATAGGAACAATGAAACCTTGTGTGTCTTAGAATGATAGAGTTGAGATGTCTTTTGACAACAATGCTGAGAAAAAAAAGAGAAAAGTCCAGGCTTTCTTATGAGCCAGAAGAAAAAACATAACTGTATTGCTCAAATCCACCAGTCTAAATCCCTGAGGGGTGGTATTTATCAAATCAGAGGAGCAGGCTCAGACAGATCATCAACTAATTAATCAATAATGATGAAGTTGGGCTATTTAGTGTTTGGGTTGCAATCATGTATAAAGTATTCATACCTGCAAGGTATGATCTCCCTCTGAGATGATCTCTGAGCCTTTCTCAGATAGAGCTCTTCCCAGGGAGGATCAGGGCTATGAGGGTCATTTATTAAAAGGCTGTAATTGAAGGCCGTTTGCCCGAAGCTGGTCCGCGTGGGTCAGAGGGTCCACTGATTTCCTTTGCACCTTTGTGCTCAGCACCTTTCTTCAGCTAATCATTCAATGAGCATAAACAACACTCCACTACTGTATGTTTGGCAACCAAGTGATTGTTGGTTCAGATAAGGTATTGGTCCTGCTGATTTTATTTGTTGTGGAGGGTGATATTAAATACCTGAGTACGTCCAAGACTGTGTTACCCATTCTGATTTCCTTAAGTACTGTGTGCATGGAGGGAGGGAGGAGAAAAACAAAATACAGGCATTGTGAAAACACACCCTGCCATTCAGTTTTTCCTGTCTATTAACGATGACAAGTAAAGGTGCCTGTCCCTCGGAACAAACAGTAAACACACAACCAGTCTAATGTAGGCCTTAATGAGAGAAAGACACAGTCACTTCACACACACACTCACAAGCACACATGGGCATGTGCATACACACACACACGGACAAAGTCACTAATGAATCAGCGATAATACATTCTATTCACAAAAGACCCTCTATTTTTTTATTTATCCGTTATTTTACCAGGTAAGTTGACTGAGAACACGTTCTCATTTGCAGCAATGACCTGGGGAATAGTTACAGGGGAGAGGAGGGGGATGAATGAGCCAAATGTAAACTGGGGATTATTAGGTGACCTTGATGGTTTGAGGGCCAGATTGGGAATTTAGCCAGGACACCGGGGTTAACATCCCTACTCTTACAATAAGTGCCATGGGATCTTTAATGACCTCAGAGTCAGGACACCCGTTTAACGTCCCATCCGAAAGACAGCACCCTACACAGGGCAGTGTCCCCAATCACTGCCCGGGGGCAGTTTCCCCAATCACTGCCCTGGGGCATTGGGATATATTTTTTTTAGACCAGAGGAAAGAGTGCCTTTTACTGGCCCTCCAACACTTCTGGTCTCCCATCCAGGAACTGACCAGGACCAACCCTGCTTAGCTTCAGAAGCAAGCCAACAGTGGTACGCAGGGTGGTATGCTGCTGGCATATGTCACTTACGTGAGGAGAGACTGACCAAGGTGCAGCGGATGTTGAGTTCCACATATTTATTGTAAAGTGAAACTTAGCAAAACAAAACAATAAATCAAATAAACTAACAACGAAACGTGACTACGAGGTGCACTTGCACAAAACACAAAATAATATCCCACAAACACAAGTGGGAAAAATGCTACCTAAATATGATCCCCAATTAGAGACAACGATTACCAGTTGCCTCTAATTGGGAATCATACAAATCACCAACATAGAAAATAAACTAGAACACCACATAGAAATAATAAACTAGAATACCCCCCCAGTCACGCCCTGACCTACTACACCATAGAGAAACAAGGGCTCTCTATGGTCAAGGCGTGACACTCTAACCCTTTCAGATAGAGCAGAAAGCCAGAGCTCCACAGCCAAATATCTCTGTCCCTCCCTCCCTCTCTCCAACTGCCATTATTCTGCTTAATGTTGTGTTGTAAACTGAAGCATCATGGTGAAAGATAAACAAACAACGTGTCTCATCAGGTCTGAATGAAAGAGGGAGGAAAGAGAGAGGGGAGCTCGGCCTAGCCACAGTACAGCACTGGTCAGTACACCACTGCCAAATGTGGAAAAAAAACTAGAAAATATCAGTTGTGACAGATTACACACCATCACATAAAATTGCTGTCAGGCGCTGTGTTTGGATGTCAACCACTCAAAAATACAACCTTAGAACCAATTCACTAAGGATGAATACCCTGGAGGTAAAACAGTCATTCACTCCAGTCTTGAATGCAGCTGTGGGGCTGCTTCTCTATACCATCTTGTTGCCTCATATACAACTAAACAAAAAACAATCCTATAATATGACTTCTATTTCCTGGTTACTCAAACTGCCTAGCTACCCAAACTAACGTTTCTTCTCCACGATGAGTCTGGATATGCCTCTCACCTACGATTTCTAGAAAGTAAACACATTCTTGGTCCCAGAAACCGATGGGTTCGGCCAGAGCCAGCCTACATGATGACATTATCAACTTTGATACTTTGATTGGTTAGATGTGTTAGATGCAATCCAATCACTGATGAATTTTTTTTTTACAACGCCCCTCATTTTGAAGTCACACAACAACTTACAGGATGGCAGATTCAGACTGAATGTACAGTACCAGTCAAAAGTTTAGACACACCTACTCATTCAAGGGTTTTTCTTAATTTTTACTATTTTATACATTGTAGAATAATAGTCAAGACATCAAAACTATTAAATAACACATGGAATCATGTAGTAACCAAAAAAGTGTTAGTATCATAGTATATTTTATATTTGAGATTCTTCAAAGTAGCCACCCTTTGCCTTGATAACAACTTTGCACACTCTTGCATTCTCTCAACCAGTTTCATGATGTTGTCACCTGGAATGCATTTCAATTAACATGTGTGCCTTCTTAAAAGTTCATTTGTGGAATTCCTTTTTAATGCATTTGAGCCAATCAGTTGACACAAGGTAGGGGTGGTATACAGAAGATAGCCCTATTTGGTAAAAGTTAATTCTGCTGCAGAAGTTCATTAGAAATGGCAGCCCAAATAAATGCTTCACAGAGTTCAAGTAACAGACACATCTCAACATCAACTGTTCAGAGGAGACTGCGTGAATCAGGCCTTCATGGTTGAAATGCTGCAAATAAACCACTACTAAAGGACACCATTAAGAAGAGAGACTTGCTGGGGCCAAGAAACACCAGCAAATCAAATCAAATGTATTTGTCACATACACATGGTTAGCAGATGTTAATGCGAGTGTAGTGAAATGCTTCTAGTTCCGACAATGCAGTAATAACCAACGAGTAATCTAACCTAATAATTACAAAACTACTACCTTATACACACAAGTGTAAAGGGATAAAGAATATGTAAATAAAGATATATGAATGAGTGATGGTGCAGAACGGCATAGGCAAGATGCAGTAGATGTTATCGAGTACAGTATATACATATGAGATGAGTAATGTAGGGTATGTAAACAAAGTGGCATAGTTTAAAGTGGCTAGTTATACATGTATTACATAAAGATGCAGTAGATGATATAGGGTACAGTATATACATATACATATGAGATGAGTAATGTAGGGTATGTAAACATTATATTAAGTAGCATTGTTTAAAGTGGCTAGTGATATATTTTCCATCAATTTCCATCAATTCCCATTATTAAAGTGGCTGTAGTTGAGTCAGTGTGTTGGCAGCAGCCACTCAATGTTAGTGGCGGCTGTTTAACAGTCTGATGGCCTTGAGATAGAAGCTGTTTTTCAGTCTCTCGGTCCCTGCATTGATGCACCTGTACTGACCTCGCCTTCTGGATGATAGCGGGGTGAACAGGCAGTGGCTTGGGTGGTTGTTGTCCTTGATGATCTTTATGGCCTTCCTGTGACATCGGGTGGTGTAGGTGTCCTGGAGGGCAGGTAGTTTGCCCCTGGTGATGCGTTGTGCAGACTTCACTACCCTCTGGAGAGCCTTACGGTTGTGGGCGGAGCAGTTGCCGTACCAGGCGGTGATACAGCCCGACAGGATGCTCTCGATTGCGCATCTGTAGAAGTTTGTGAGTGCTTTTGTTGACAAGCCGAATTTCTTCAGCCTCCTGAGGTTGATGAGGCGATGGACATTAGACCGGTGGAAATCTGTCCTTTGGTCTGATGAGTCCAAATTTGAGATATTTGGTTCTAACCATCAATTCCATCCAAGTTCTAATCCATTCAATAATTGAATAGCGCCTCCCAGGTGGTGCAGTGGTCTATGGTACTGCATCGCAGTGCTAGCTGTGCCACCAGAGACTCTGTGTCCGCGCCCAGGCTCTGTCGCAGCCGGCCGCGACCGGGAGGTCCATGGGGCGATGCACAATTGGCCTAGCATCGTCCGGGTTAGGGAGGGTTTGGCAGGTAGGGATATCCTTGTCTCATCGCGCACTAGCGACTCCTGTGGCGGGCCGGGCGCAGTGCGCGCTAACCAGGTGGCCAGGTGCACGGTGTTTCCTCTGACACATTGGTGCGGCTGGCTTCCGGCTGGGATGCGCGCTGTGTTCAGAAGCAGTGCGGCTTGGTTGGGTTGTGTTTCGGAGGACGCATGGCTTTCGACCTTCGTCTCTCCCGAGCCCGTACGGGAGTTGTAGCGATGAGACAAGATAGTAACTACTAACAATTGGATACCACGAAAAGGGGGTACAAAATAAATAATAAATTGATGTGATTGATGTCAACATGGAAAGGTGCATTCAAGCCATTCCACATAGAGGTTTAGTTTCTCCGGTTGTGAAGTTTTATTCAAATCAGGCTTGTGTTTCAAGCCTTTTGCCGATGATGATTTAATTTGCAGAGTGCAGCGGTCTATCAACCCTATGATACAAAGTTAAAGACTAATTAAATATTCCAGCGCAATTGATATTTCCTAGGGATCAATGCAAGAGTGGGATTTGTTAATTAAATCCCTGATAATGTATTACTCATCATAAACATTTCCCACTGTTTGAGCACAGTGAGATGTTGAGATAATCTTTGCGGTCTGACAGATTAATTTCTGGGTGCAGAAATTCTAAAGCTGAGCAGCATACAGTGGAGCATGTGGCAAATGCTTTATTGTTTGTATTTGACTCATCATCATTAGGTATCTTTCCATCTTTCTTATCCAATGCGGAATAATTACAACAAAAAACATATAGAAATTGATGCTGCTTGAGCAAGGCAAATAAACGTGCAGTTGCCATAACAACCATAATACATAACGTGAGCCCTGAAGGAGATACATTGAATGACACCACAGAGGCACAATACTACACTGTAAAGTGGACACTACAGGGCAAAAGAGATCATAAGGACATGGCAAAATGCTCAACCATTTAAGGTTTAAGACTTGATGTTACTACAATCTGTCCCTATACATTTTTAAATTGATGGAGCACTATAACCAAATATGAGTTAAATTGGTACAACATTCTCACTCACAGGTACAACAATATAACCTCAATATGCCTCAAAATATGTTAATGACAAGAAACAACAATATCATGCACCCACAATTGCAGTGGTTCTCACCGGTGTGCTTACTTGTGAGCGCTAGTGCCTGTCAGATAATACATTAAAGGGCACATGGTGTGTTGTTGTTGTTGTTTCAAGTCCAGTGTGCTCAGGCTGTTGTTACATTTGTATGATTTGAGGGGCGCACATCACAAGAAAAGTCATTTTAATCATTTTACTTCTTCTATGAAAACCATTATCATAGGCAAGTCTGATTAGGCTTAGCCAGAGAGGTTGATTTCTTTTATATTTGACTCTTGGCTTAGCTACACAACAGCCTCTGCCAAAGCTGCAGCACCCCCTGAAAAATCAGAATAAAAAATCTTAATACATTTTATTTTTTTAAACCCAAAAGTGGTCCTTTTTCCTATTTTACCAAAGCTACATGTTTTTCTTTCTGTTTCATATTCACAGGACTCACTTAAAGGGGTACACACAAATACACCATCATGAGTAAAAAATTGTGAAAACTATGAAAATTCTTTAAAATAAACCATATTTTACCTTTAAAAGATTGTCACAAAAAAATATGATTTGCAGTATGGATCAGATGAGATGGAGGTCATTACCAATAAAAGTGTAGATAGTGTAGATGTGCTGCAGAATTGTATATCCCATCAAGGGGTGCCATGGTCCAAAAAAGGTTGGGAACCAATGCACTAGTGGTCAAAAGGTTTTTGGCGCTCCAAAGATATGGTACGGTGTGGGGTGGAAATACAGTACCTTTCGAAATACAGTAATTATTTCCCGCCCACAAAATGTTCACACAATGCACCATAATTTATAGTATGCCGCAGTAAAACATTTGGGTATTTTACTGTTGATAATACCCTAAGTTACAGTATAAATTACAGTTTTCCATTAAATTGTACAGTACTTGAACTGATAGCATGGATCTGAAGGACATCTCTTCTACTTGAACCTACAGCATGGTACAGGAAGCACATGGCCCATCTCCTGTGTTCTGCTCCCCGGTGCTTCATCATAGTACTTGTTAGCAGTGGATTAAAGACATGCTCTGGAACTTTGACAACTAGTAAGTGTTTTTTAAACCTCACACTTTGGGCTGGATGTGTCAATGTTTAGTTCTTACAGACATCAGCTATGAGCAGAATTTTATAAAATCTCAATTAGCCACGAAATCCCTAGTTTGGAAGTGACTGTTTACTGGAAGCTGTGCATCGCCATTTTCCCCCACCTGGGCAGCCTAGCAATTCGAGTTCCATCCAATAAGGTTCAGTTCTTTGCTATTTGAGTGAGATGCACACTAGTGAGATGCACACACAGCAGAGTGAGAGAGAGAGCAATGACGTGGTGCACATATCTGCACATATGTGACATACAGTAGTAGTACACCATTTTGGGGAACACTTTTGGCTTGTGAGCACTACTTTCAGAACTACTGGCTAAAAAGTATACATAACTACTGGAGAATCTCTTTAAGAGGGAGTCTTAAAGTGTGTGCCACGACGGACAAGCCACACTCCACTCCTCAGGCATTGTCTATCAATCGGCTGCTGGGGAAGAGGAGAGTCTGACACACTTAGAGATAGCAAGGTAACCGCAGGCCACAGCCCCCTGCCTGCCCTCTGCTCCCTGTGGTGGGACTGATTGCTTGTCTCAATCATCCTTTCCACCCTCCCATCCCTTTCAACCTCTCTCTTCTTGCCTCTATCCACTCCTCCGTCTCTCTTTCTCTGGCACCTCAACTCCTCTCACTTGTCTGATCTGCTTGTGTGGGCCGTCAAATCAGCAGTCCTAACCTTGCCTGTGAAAGGCTGGAAGTCCATACATTGAAATAGTAATGAATTATTCTGCACAAAATCAACCTATTAATAATTATTAGGCTATGTGTCTGGCAATGTTATTGTAGGACCCTCTTAGAAACAGTAGTCCCAATTGAAGTGGAATAGGAGATACTGCGGAACACGTAGCTTTTCTGAGTTCTGAGTGTGCAGCAGCACCACTGTTGGCCAATTGTGAACATGTGGTCCCAAGGTGACACAATTCGAGAGCTTGGGACTATACGGTTATAATTGGCAAAATGTCATTATTGACACAGCCTTGTTCTGTTCAAGGTTCTCTACCTATGTAGTATTCTAAATACCCCAATTCATGTTACTAAGTACAAAAGAATACAATACAAAAATTGCTGTCACCATTCAAACCAATAAGGGTTTGGAACTTTAAAGCCAATATCTCAGAATTATATTTTTGCAGATAGAACCTTATCAGCCCAAGCTCTCAAAGTTGTTTTTACTGGAGGCATCTGTTCTATATTGTCTGTGGTGTAAGGCCTTACTGCTGGACACATGCAAAGTAAAAACCTCTACATCAACAAACTTTTCATATCTGTCAGACATTCCTACTGTATATATAATGTATGTGCCCAAGACAAAGAGCTACGCTACAAGACAAATCATGCTATTAATGTGCTTCAAATTGTACGTCAGGCAAACAATTATGTTCCTGTAGCTTAAGTGTAAGCAATGAGATGTGATTGATGTGTTTTGAAAGTACACTTTGGGGATAGCATTTGGCAAATTGGCACTAAGCGTATTCTGTGCGGTATAGTAAGGAGTGTACATGAAAGCATACCTGAGGGATATAAGTGTGCTATATAAATGGGGGGTTATAACATAAACACCGGTAGCTACAAGGCTGAGTCTGGCTCCAAAATGAGCTTTGTGATGTTTAATAGCTCACTAAATCATGCATTCGAGTGTTTGCTATTTGGGGCATCAGCCATTTGGAGACATTTTGGAGCAAGGCGCCCCTCTCTGTCCATACAGGATACGGCTGAGTAGAGTTCAACTGCTGATTGAAATAGAAATGACCATGAAATGACAGGAGAGCCTAGTGACGGCAGGCCATCCGTGAAATTACATCAACAACTCCCTTATTGTAATTACATTTGGTTAAATGGGAAAGCAAAGTGGGGGTGTAATGCAATTAACATGTAATTGACATCCTGGCCGGGTTGATGCAAGTCCATTTTGTTCACACTGTAGCCTCAAAAATGTCTCAATGGATTTTCACCTACATTGCCTATCATAAGTAGCCCCTTGGATTTCTTCACATTTTATGTTGTTACAAAGTGGGATTGAAATGGATTTAATTGTCTTTTTTTGTTGTCAACGATCTACCCAAAATGTTTTGTCAAAATGGATTTTTGTTATCCTAAATTGTATTAACACTAATAAAAAGTAACTTGATTAGATAAGTATTCGCCCCTTGAGCCAATACATGTTAGAAAGAGCTTTTGCAGCGATTACAGCTGTGTCTTCTTGGGTAAGTCTAAGAGCTTTGCACACCTGAGTAATGCAATATTTGCCCATTATTCTTTTCTAAATTCCTCAAGCTCTGTCAAGGTGTTGGGGATGATGGCTAGACAGCAATTTCCAAGTCTTGCCATATATTTTCAAGCCGATTTAAGTCAAATCTTTGTCACTCAGTCTTCTTGGTAAGCAACTCCAGTATAGATTTGGCTTTGTGTTATAGGTCTGGTGTAAAGAAAACTGAAGCAGGTTTTCCTCTAGGATTTTGCCTGTGCTTAGCTCCATCCCGTTTATTTTAATCAGTCTTTGTCAGTCTTTTGTCGATGTCAAGCATACCCATACCATGATGCCGCCACCACACCATGCTTCAATTTCAGGTGGTAGTTACTCAGCGATGTGTTGGATTTTCTCCAAACATAAGGCCTAGCATTTAGGCCAAAAGGTGTATTCCTTTGCCATTACTTATTTTCCCAGTATTACTTTAGTGCCTTGTTGCATACAGGATGCATGTTTTGGAAGATTTTTAATTCTGTATATTCCTATCCTATTCTTTTCACTCATTATTGTGGAGTCACTACAATTTTGTTGATTCATTCTCAGTTTTTAACCGTTGAACTAGCTGTTTTAATATCACCTCAGTTTCCTTCCTGTCCTGCATCTCAGTTCAGGACAACTGTGTCTTTGATGTGTCTGGGTGGTTTAATACATAATCCATAGAATAATTATTAAATTGGCATGCTTAAATAAATATTAAATGTCAGATGTGTTATTGTTACCCATCTACCAATCACTGCCCTTCTTTGTGAGGCTATGGATGAGCTCCCTGGTCTTTGTAGTTGAATATGTGCGCGAAATTCAATACTTGACTGTGTGACCTTACGGATGTTGTGTATAAACAGGGCAATCATGTCAACCCTTATTATTTCACACAATGTGAGTCCATGTTACTTATTATGTGATTTGTTAAGCCATATTTTCCTCCTGGACTCATTTAGGCTTGCCTAAACAAAAGGGGGTGAATACTTATGCAACAACTATATTTTAGTTATATCATTTTTAGTAATTTGTAAAGATTTGTAGGATTTTCTTTTCACTTTGACATTGTCATATTTTGTATAAAGTGTAAGAACACAACATGGCCAAAGGTATGTAGACACCTGCTCATCTAACATCTCATTCCAAAATCATAGACATTAATGTGGAGTTGGTCCCCCCTTTGCTGAAATAACAGCCTCCACTCTTCTAGGAAGGTTTTCCACTAGATGTTGGAACATTGTTGCGGGGACTTTCTTCCATTCAGCCACAAAAGCATGAGTGAGGTCGGCCACTGATGTTGGGTGATTAGGCCTGGCTCGCAGTTTGTGCACGGGGGCATTGTCATGCTGAAAGAGAAAAGGGCCTTCTCCAAACTGTTCTGGAAGCACAGAATCGCTTAGAATGTTATTGTATGCTGTTGCTTTAAGATTTCCGTTCACTGTAACTAAGGGGCCTAGCCCGAACCATGAAAAACAGCCCCAGAACATTATTCCTCCTCCACCAAAATGTACGAATTGGGGCAGGTAGCGTTCTCCTGGAATCCGCCAAACCCAGATTTGTCCATCGGACTACCAGACGGTGAAGCGTGATTCTTCACTCCAGAGAACGGGTTTCCACTGCTCCAGAGTCCAATGGCTCCGAGCTTTACACTACTCTAGCCAACGTTTGGCATTGCGCATGGTGTACGGCTGCACGGCCATGGAAACCCATTTCATGAAGCTCCCGATGAACAGTTCTAGTGCTGACGTTGTTTCCAGAGGCAGTTTAGAAGTCGTTAGTGGGTGTTGCAATCGAGGACAGGCCATTTGTACACGCTACGAGCTTCAGCACTCGCCGGTCCAATTCTGTGAGCCTATGTGGCCTAACACTTCAAGCTGAGCCGTTGTGCTCCTAGATGTTTCCACTTCACAATAACAGCACTTACAGTTGAACAGGGCAGATCTAGCAGGGCAGAAATTTGACGAACTTGTTGGAAAGGTAGCATCCTATGACGGTGTCACGTTGAAAGTCACTTAGCTCTTCAGTACGTGACATTCTACAGACAATTTTTGTTTATGGAGATTGCATAGCTGTGTTTTCTGTGTGGTTTTTTTAACCTTTGCTTAACTAGGCAAGTCAATTAAGAACAAATACTTATTTACAATGACGACTTAGGAACAGTGGATTAACTGCCTTTCTCAGTGGCAGAATGACAGATTTTTACCTTGTCAGCTTGGGGATTCGATCTAGTAACCTGGCCTAACGCTCTAACCATTAGGCTACCTGCCGCCCCTTTGTGCTCGATGGTATACACCTGTCAATAACAGGTGAGGCTGAAATAGCCTAATTTCACTAATTTGAAGAGGTGACCACATACTTTTGGACTTGTAGTGTATGTTAGGTCTAAATATGCAGTCCTACAGTAATAAACCTATTCTATACGTAACTACTGCAATACTGAGTATAAGGAATAAGGAAGCCAGAAAAATAAGTGGATATAGAGTGCATACAGGCAGGTAAAGTGATGGAGAGAATATTTTATGGCAGGTCATACTGTTTTATATTAAAAACATTCCTAATATTGAACTTTTAATAGGCTTTTGGAAATGTTTGTCCCTCTCCCTGAGTGGCTAGCTGCTATCTGTGTTTTGGGGATCTTTCCACTTAAACCGCAACAACCACTTCGTTATTTGCTCATCACCATTAAAAGATTTCCAATAACTTGAGCTTGAGAAGCATCGTGAGATTGGCATTGGGGTGGTTTGTTGTTGTGCAACCAATCTATTCTGCAAAAACATTCGCTTCCCAAGTAATAACCGGATAATACAAACACTTGGCAAAAGTTGGGTAAGGGGAGGAAACAATTCAAATCAAAATACCAAACAAACCACATTTCCACACTCTTGTCCTAGCTTGTCTAACAAAACCATATTGTTTGTGCAGTAATGGGCTTGAGAATATACTACATAGACTAAAGCTTTCAGAACGATTCTAAATTGTATTTTCAGAGTAATTTGGCTTTGCATTTCGTCCATGTTAATGTAGCAGTGTTTAGACACATATTCTATTCTTATTTACAATAAAAAAAGAGACTCCAAAAGGACACTATACATTTTTAACCATTTACAGTATTTCTATTGGGTACAAAATGATCTGAAACACAACCAAAACAAACAGCAAATGCATCCAACAAGTTTGTAGAGTGACAAGCATGATGTAGTCATTGTGTGCTAGTAATATGAGACCAAGTGCTTAGATTTTACTACTTTAATACACATAAGTGAATTTGTCCCAATACTTTTGGTTCCCTAAAATGGGAGGACTATGTACATAAAAATGCTGTAATTTTTAGACGGTTCACCCAATATGGATGAAAGTACCCTTATATTAAAGCTGACAGCACTTTACCCTCATAGTCATTGTATCATTTCATGTGTCACTGTCACCATACTTTTGAAGTTATCTGTATAAGCTATGATTGCTACTGTAGAAGCTAAGTCATTTCAATAGATCACCTGTCCTAATCAGCACCGCTGTGTTGTGGATGCTGCTGTGCTGTGGTATACTCAACTGAAAGTATCCGCCCTGTCGGATGTTTTTGATGCCTTTCTGACAGTCAGACAACACCCCACGGGCTCTGCTGGAGAGCCTACAGACGTACTCCAGCACTGACGTATTCAGCACACTACCTCGTGCCCCACTGTGAGACACAGAGCTGCAGCACCACGCAGAGATCCACTCTAGTGGTCTTTTCCCTGCCATTTCTGAGGACAGAGAAATATGCAGATGTCTACAGAAACTAACACTGTGGATAGATAGCCAAACAGACATGACTACTTTAGCCTATAACACATAACAGTAGACTTAGTCCTGGCCCTATCGATCCCTTTGCAAGTTGTCCCTGGGGCTGGGTATTCCTCACCACCACAACAGGATGATGTTCAATTGCATCTCTGGCTGCTCATCTGTAAAATGCATTTCATGTTGTGGTGTTTAATCTGGTTCCAGTAACTTCCTTTGAAACCTTTACAGATTTGTGTACAGGAGCTTACTGTGAAGCCAGCGGCCTCTGGGATTTAAGCAGCCCAAATACAGTGCCGGCCCAAGTAACACGCTATCAGGACGCTTAGAGAGAAATACCATAGACACAAAACCATGAGTAGTGTATGTATGTGTGCATGTGTGTTTGGGTGAGTCAGGGGAAGTGGTGGGGGGAGTGATGGGGGGGAGCTAGTTTCACCATGGCAAATCAGATTAATATCATGTACAGTAGTAGCCCTGGCTGGCTAGCCCCGTGTCAGTTGCTCAGAGCACGCTTTGATGAACCTCCCAATGGATGGCCTCCAGCATCACTGGGTGGATTCACTCCGGTTATAGAGCCAGGCTATAGGTAGTGGGGAGTGGGGAAGGGGAGACTGGAGGGGGAGGCAGTAGGAAAGAAAATCACAGTGCTGCTCCCTGCTGGAAAGGGACCAGTGCTGATGCAGTCTCAGACTGTGTGTGTACCTTCATGCTCAGCTCAATATGGCCTAGCCTCTGAGGCCAAGCACACATTATACAGAACACATTATCCCTGGGGGACGTCTTTGGTTAATGTGATTCAGTAACACATAACACCAGACTTTCGCTGAGCCAATGACTGTAAAACAAACCAGAAAGTGCCTTAGCAGGAGCACAGCTGCCTTAACCACCTACTCTTTTGCAAGGATTTGTAAGTGAAATGTTATAACTACTACTCTATAAAGCCTAAACAACACCATAGAAATCAATTCACTGTGTGTATTTTGCAGCTTGTTTTATGTTACTGGTGTTTTGTTTCAGTAAGGGTAAGGAAAGGTCATGTAATGCAGTACTCACGCTGCGCAATCTGGGCCAGGTGCAGCCGGTTGACCCAGGAGATCTTGCTGAGGGGGCTGGGGGTGTTGAAAACCACCATGAAGCTGACGGGATGTCCCGACCTGGAAGGGAATGCACACACACAAGTTAAAACAACTGACTCATGCTCTGTGGGGACCTCATCAGGACCATTGTTCTACTGTTTACAGAAAGCAACAGCTAAAAGCCCATCTGTGTTTTATGGGTCATTCACTGCACCGGAAAAGAGCCATAAGTGTAGGAATAATGGTATCGCGCTCCATAGAGCAAATCAATGAATAAAGACAAATACCACATACAAATGCTCTGCAAAAGGCCTGTTCCTTCTCAGTGACAGTCCACACAGAGCAAGGAAAAAGTTCTAGGTGCTATTTCAGACTTTCAAACTGAAATTCAAAAAATGCAAGTTCTCTTTAGGTTTGCGCAGTGTCATATAAGATATAGGTCTATGGTCCTAGGTTCCCAAAACCAGGACACCGTTGCAGACTGGTCTGTTTTATGGATGTATGTTTGGATATGCCATGGGATTGTGATATGGTTGCATTATGTGATTATGAAATTATGGTCTGCTTTTTATTTGGAAGCTTAGTCGTATGTGACTATTCAATGATGTAGGCCTATCTATTTTACACATGTTGTAAACAAACCCCCCTTCTGGATTAATAAAGACGTACTGTAGATATTCTACTGTACTATAAGAATGCAACCTCTCCTGTAGAGGTACTTCTGGGGACAGGATGATGAGTAGGAGAAAGAAAAGGGAGGAGATGTCGAGACCTCTCCCTCAACATCAACAAAACAAAGAAACTGATTGCAGGCTACAGGACACAGAAGAGGGAGCATACCCCCGTCCTAATCGACGGGGCCGCAGTGTATAGGGTCAAAAGCTTCAAGTTTCTCGGTGTGCCCTTCATTGATGACCTGAAATGGTCTCACCAAACTGATACCCTGGTGAAGAACAGCGCCTCTACAACCTGAAGAAATGAAGGACCTCAGTCACCCGAGCCACTGACTGTTCACTTGGCTACTGTCTGACAGACAGAGACAGTACAGGTGCATCAGTGCCAAGACCAAGAGACTAAACAACAGCTTCTATTGCCAAGCTATCAGACTGTTGAACAGCCATCACTAGCCATCTACCAGGTGATGCACACTGCTCACACACACACAAGCTATCACATACACACACACACACTCGCTGTTGTCCCATGTTATAGAGACATTAAACCACTGAACATAGTGTATTCTCAACATAGCTCATTCTAATAGTTGAATTACACTGTTTATACACACCACACATTCATTTATATACTTGATTCTTCACATAGCTCAGTCTAATATATCTATTGCTGTACATTTGCTTCTTAGTAAATTGTGTGTAAATTCATCCGGTGTATATACTGTACGTATAGATTGCATTTGGATTACTGTTACAGTGCTATCTGGGTAGTTAATTACATTTGTTCCGACGTTTCTTGATTTTTCTTTAAACAAAAATATTATAACAATTTGTGTACTACATTTTACTGCATGTTTAGGAACCAGAACATAAGCATTTCTCTGCACCTGCTATAACATCTGCTAAACCTTGGATGCGATCAATAAACTTTGATTTGATTTGAAGGAGTAAGAGTCCTGTAACCACAGAGCCGTAACAAACAGCACATTTCACCTCCCCCTGTTTCAATCAGGATGGTGGAAGTGATGTAAAGGTCAGATGATACGGCATGCGCTGTTGGACCCTGAAGGTAGAGACGCCCAGATCAGATAAGAGAAGGGATGAGAGGGAGCATGAACTGCTAACACACAAAGAAGGAGCCAGGGAGCTGGATTAACAGGCCAGAATCCCCACTCCGCCCCCCTGCTCCTCGCCTCTTGGCCCCCGACATGCCTCTTACACCCTGGGTAAAAGCTGACAGTTCTGGACCTGTATGTGGGAATAATGTGATCCTTGAACAGGGGGAGCTCAGTGTGGAACTTTTAAAGGTCATAGGCCTCCAGTAGTGGCTCAGCACTCTGAGATCAGCAGCTGTGATTGCGCTACCATGTTACCTCTCAACAATGGCACACAGTTTTACATTCACCAACTCCTCCTGCTGACACTCATCCTTGCAGTCTCTATGCAATACGTGTCTTAAATGTTAGTTTTTCCTCTGTTCTACATGAATAAACAAGGACACAGATACTACTTGCTTCAGGTTGAGTGATAAAAGATACAACAGCAGTACACATCCCCAGTGACTCGTATCTCTCTCTCTCGCTCTCTCAAATCTGCTTCTGTCATACCTGCCTGCTCAGACTGAGTGAGAGCGTGAGAAAAGACAAGGACAGAAAGATGTGAGTAAGATCTCCAAATTATTTGACATGTTGAAAAAGTGGGGCTTTCACACAGAGATGTAATTCATACCCTTCACTGCTTAAATACAGAAGAAGCAATTTGCTGAGGAAAGAGAGAGATGAAGCAAGAGGGGAGAGAAAGATGAGAATGAAACTGGTCACTTCATCAGATTGCCAGGGAGGGTAATACTTGACGCTCACGCTGCTCCAAACATGCTAATCAGAACAGACTTGGAGTCCTCCCACCGCCTGATTGACAGGCGCAGATGTGCTGGTACACAGGCAGCACGGGGAAGTAGGCACGGGCATGATGGCGGAATAGAGTGGAGCAAGGACCCGGCCCACAGCCCAGACCCGGACTGATGTATGGCTGCTGGTCACTGCTGAGGCACACATGTGACATTAATGCACAAAGAGTGGACAGACACTGAGAGGTCCTGTGGGAGCATCAGTGTGCCTAGACCAGACCTGGCTGGATGGGGAAATTCACAACTTAGCTGCTCATTGCGAGGGGAGTGAATGATGCACGTGCCATTTATGGATGGAGGGATGGAGGGTAGGGAGGTCCCTGCTCTGCGTGGAGGGATGGAGGGAAGGGAAGTCCCTGCTCTGCGTGGAGGGATGGAGGAAAGGGAAGTCCCTGCTCTGCGTGGAGGGATGGAGGAAAGGGAAGTCCCTGCTCTGCGTGGAGGGATGGAGGGAAGGGAAGTCCCTGCTCTGCGTGGAGGGATGGAGGGAAGGGAGGTCCCTGCTCTGCGTGGAGGGATGGAGGGAAGGAAGGTCCCTGCTCTGCGTGGAGGGATGGAGGGAAGGAAGGTCCCTGCTCTGCGTGGAGGGATGGAGGGAAGGAAGGTCCCTGCTCTGCGTGGAGGGATGGAGGGAAGGAAGGTCCCTGCTCTGCGTGGAGGAATGGAGGGAAGGGAAGTCCCTGCTCTGTGTGGAGGGATGGAGGGAAGGAAGGTCCCTGCTCTGCGTGGAGGGATGGAGGGAAGGGAGGTCCCTGCTCTGCGTGGAGGGATGGAGGGAAGGGAGGTCCCTGCTCTGCGTGGAGGGATGGAGGGAAGGGAAGTCCCTGCTCTGCGTGGAGGGATGGAGGGAAGGGAAGTCCCTGCTCTGCGTGGAGGGATGGAGGGAAGGAAGGTCCCTGCTCTGCGTGGAGGGATAGAGGAAAGGGAGGTCCCTGCTCTGCGTGGAGGGATGGAGGGAAGGGAGGTCCCTGCTCTGCGTGGAGGGATGGAGGGAATGGGGGCTGTGATGGGCTGCTTGCTTGAGAACTCTCCCAGGATGACAGGAGGGGACCGACTCAGTAAAGGGGGACCCTGCTGTGGACCCACTCTCCCTCCACCACTCTCACAGACAGAGCAAGACTGTATATCAACGTTTGTGCAAGATTGAGAATAGAGAGAAAACAAGAGAGAACAAAATAGAGAAAAGAGAGAAAAGAGAGAAAGGAGGCAGAGAGCGAGACACAGAGAGCAAGATGCCGAGAACAAGAGAGACACACAGAGAGAAAGAAAGAAAAAGAGAGAAAGAAAGAGGTGTGCCCAGTCTACCTTCTGTTCTCTCCTGCAATATGCCACCATTGCACCCTGGGTCGTGTCAGAATGGCTGAGGCGCCCACCGCGCCAACTGTCACCCCCCAACCCCCACCAATCACCACCATACCCAAGCACTAAGGCACTCTGCTGGCCCTGCCACCTCAACAGCCAGCCCTGCCGGCCAAGCAACCACCCAGCCTCCAGCAACAATTAGTCTGCTATCAGACCCTGCTCAGCTCTCTCTCTTTATTACTTTATCACATGCCTCTCTTCACAATATACTATAACCATCACTACACTCTACACTGGAGTCCAAGTCTGTATAGTACTCTACTTGCTCAAAGCATTTCCCTCACTTTACATTGTAGAAACCTGCTTCTCTGTGTGGCAGAATGAGGTCTGTTGGCTGCTACAAACAAATAATGTTACACTATCTGATACAACCCACAGAGATGGGGTACGGGGGTATCCCTCCCTGGTCCATGCTGCTGCTCATGACATTATCAATGGGACCAAGGGGATGTGGTACTCCTCAACGGGGATGCTGGGACTTTCTTGTATGCATGACATCTGGCTCCACCAAACATCGAGAAAGCAGCTTGGCCCTGCAGGCCCAGTGTGGCACCACAGAGAGGGGGGGGATGGGTACCAATCTGCAGTGCTCTGCTGCTCAAGCTGTCACTTTAGGTTGGATGGGTACATTTAGGCCCTCACTGCTGTCACCCTGCCTTGCCCCGTTTATGTTGTGGAGGTGGATCAAGGTCTCTTTCCCTCCCTGCTCATAATACTCCCCTCCTCCCCCTCTCATCCTCCACACACTAGCAGCCACAGCACGACTCCCACTCTAATCTGTCTTCATTCTCTATCCTCCTCCTCTACTCTCAGCTGAGTCCATAGCCACTTGAGCACATTACGATAAGCACATTCAGACTCATCACAGTGTGAGAGAATTATAGAAGCTCCCATTATGGAGCCTTTAGATTTAGTATATCTAAAAATGACAAAATTAACTGTCAGTCAAAGACCACTTTCTGTGTGTCCTTGAGCTGAACTACAATGGCTTTTTAATTTTTTTTAAAATTCTGTCCGAACAAATGAAAAACACACAATACTGGCTATACCTGTAATATGAATGGAACTCCATGAAAATAACATGGCAAATGCTGTCATTCCATTTGCGTTCTCAGGGAAGTGAATATGTGAACGATCAGTTAATGACAAATTGCGGTGCACACCTCTAATTTGCCAGCCAGCTGTGGCAGAAATGGTGTAAGGCTTTTAACACTGGCTGAGCCAGGTAATGTGCTCAGTGAGGTTAAGCGAACGCAACGTCAGGCTCCTGCATCATCATAACGTTAGCGCCCAGGCACATTAAAATGTTTGTCACCGGCCATTCTCTTTTAGTGTTGAGTGTGATGGCCTGTTTTCCGAGTTATGGATGAGGCAATTTCTCCAGCAACCCATTTTGTGGAGTCAAGACGGCAGTGTAAAACAAGCCCTTGCAGTTCAATTTGTCGTCTTTAAATCGTAAAATCACACAAGTGTGAAGATAATGGATGAATTCTTCACATTGGGTGGTACTACAGTATGACTTTAACACAAGGCCCAGTAATATTGATGTAATACTCACTTGTCTGGTCTCCCAGGCACCTGCAGGCGTAAGCGGCACTTGTTGGCACTCTGAAGTTGATCCTCCTTGATCCGAATGAGTCTCTGTAGAGCTAGACACCAGTCCTGGGCCACAGTCGTGTTCAGGTTCTATGATCCACAAACACACAAGAACATTCTGCTGTGACAAGAAAATATAGCTACAGTACATACTCCCATGTGCACGATATTCTTCTATCGACTCCTACATGATGCACTTCTGTGTACATTCACAAGCTAACATTCATATCTCATGCTTGCACACACACCTTTATATTTATGAACAGTACTGACATAAACTCAGCAAAAAAATAAATGTCCCTTTTTCAGGACCCTGTCTTTCAAAGATAATTTGTAAAAATCCAAATAACTTCACATATCTTCATTGTAAAGGGTTTAAACACTGTTTCCCATGCTTGTTCAATGAACCATAAACAATTAATGAACATGCATCTGTGGAACGGTCGTTAAGACACTAACAGCTTACAGACGGTAGCCAATTAAGGTCACAGTTATGAAAACTTAGGACACTAAAGAGGCCTTTCTACTGACTCTGAAAAACACCAAAAGAAAGATGTCCAGGGTCCCTGCTCATCTGCGTTAACATGCCTTAGGCATGCTGCAAGGAAACATGAGGACTGCAGATTTGGCCAGGGCAGTAAATTGCAATGTCCGTACTGTGAGACGCGTACGACAGCGCTACAGGGAGACAGGACGGATAGCTGATCCTCTTTGCAGTGGCAGACCACATGTAACACCACCTGCACAGGATCGATACATCCGAACATCACACCTGCGGGACAGGTACAGATTGGAAATAACAACTGCCTGATTTACACCAGGAACGCACAATCCCTCCATCAGTGCTCAGACTGTCTGCAATAGGCTGAGAGAGGCTGGACTGAGGGCTTGTAGGCCTGTTGTAAGGCAGGTCCTCACCAGACATCACCAGCAACAACATCGCCTATGGGCACAAACCCACCGTCGCTGGACCAGACAAGACTGGCAAAAGGTGCTCTTCATTGATGAGTCACAATTTTGTATCATCAGGGGAGATGATTGGATTCGCGTTTATCATCGAAGGAATGAGCGTTACACCGAGGCCTGTACTCTGGAGCGGGATTGATTTGGAGGTGGAAGGTCCGTCATGGTCTGGGGTGGTGTGTCACAGCATCATCGGACTGAGCTTGTTGTCATTGCAGGCAATCTTAACGCTGTGCATTACAGGGAAGACAACCTTCCTACCCTTCCTGCAGGCTCATCCTGACATGACCCTCCAGCATGACAATGCCACCAGCCATACTGCTCATTCTGTGCGTCATTTCCTGCAAGACAGGAATGTCAGTGTTCTGCCATGGCCAGCGAAGAGCCCGGATCTCAATCCCATTGAGCACGTCTGGGACCTGTTGAATCGGAGAGTGAGGGCTAGGGCCATCCCCCCCAGAAATGTCCGGGAACTTGCAGGTGCCTTGGTGGAAGAGTGGGGTAACATCTCACAGCAAGAACTGGCAAATCTGGTGCAGTCCATGAGGAGGAGATGCACTGCAGTACTTAATGCAGCTTAATGCAGTGGCCACACCAGATACTGACTGTTACTTTTGATTTTGACCCCACCCTCCCCCTCCCCTTTGTTCAGGGACACATTATTCCATTTCTCTCAGTCACATATCTGTGGAACTTGTTCAGTTTATGTCTCAGTTGTTGAATCTTGTTTATGTTCATACAAATATTTAGACATGTTAAATTTGCTGAAAATAAACGGTATTGACAGTGAGAGGATGTTTCTTTTTTTGCTGAGTTTACTTACACTCTCTATTAAAAGAACCCTCCACCCCTTCCTCATAAAACTGCTTTGATTTATAGACATTTTCATCAACCCACGGCAAAGCACTTTATACCATCAAATACGTCATACACATTACATCTCCTACACCACTTTTACAGTTAAGTCCCCCCAGTCATACTGTAAGAATCAAATCAATTTATGAAGTCAATGAGCCATGCAGAAGTATTTCCTATATTTGTTTGGTGGACATTTATATTATAACTGGGTGGAGTGTGAAAATCAATAATATGGAGTAAAGCCCATTTTACTCCACCTTAAAATAATAGAGATCCAAAAGGCCACCTTTCCACTGAGAGGCTCTTTGGTGATTGCTGGAGTGTACTGTGACTGTGTTATGTACAGTAGCTTTAATGTGATTGTGGCTACTGGTAGGTGTCCTGATTTGAACACAACAGAGCTCACTGCAGGAGAGAGAGGCACTACATTATTCAGGAGATAGCCCTCAAATCTGTCACATCTCTGATTCTCTGTTTTTGATATTTTTGGTATTTTATTAGGATCCCCCATGGGGATATCAAATGTATTTATGCTGTTATCAATTGGTGATTCCAGAAAGATCTGTAGCTTTTATATGATCACATTTTAATTGCATTTTAATTCTCCATTTTGAATTTCATTGTGAATGTTCCCAGAAATAGATTTCCCCAAATGTCTTCCTCTCTATCATCTTTGAATAACTATCATGCTTGTTGCTGTACAATGCCCTGCATTTAACAAAATAACACTGTTCATGCATTTTCAATATCCAATCAAAGCATTCTGTGTTCTCAGAGTTCAGACCTGCAGATAGTTGGGTTGTGGAAGAAAGAAATCACTTTACGAGTGCAAGCATTATTTTGACTTATCAGCTTTATGAAAAATTTGTCAAGCTGCAAATTAAATCTCTTTAAAGTAAAGACCATTGTTTTTGCAGGTCAGGCTGCGGTTCACATTTTTAAAGAAGGTAATATGGATGTAGGCTTTTGTGAGTAACTCGGAGGCAGCATGGGCTATGAGGTGATGCAATAAATACTATAGTAGAACAACATGTTGGGTTTGGGCTGTGTATACCAAATATGTCTCCTATAGCATTCCTACACTAAGTAGTGAGGCAGCGTGTTATATAGTAAGTAGTAGGGTATGCTGGTGTTACATAGTAATTAGTGGGGTGGTGTCATATAGTAAGAAGTGGGGTGGGCTGGTGTTATATAGTAAGTAGTGGGGTGGGCTGGTGTTATATAGTAAGAAGTGGGGTGGGCTGGTGTCATATAGTAAGTAGTGGGGTGGGCTGGTGTTATATAGTAAGTAGTGGGGTGGGCTGGTGTTATATAGTAAGAAGTGGGGTGGGCTGGTGTCATATAGTAAGTAGTGGGGTGGGCTGGTGTTATATAGTAAGTAGTGGGGTGGGCTGGTGTTATATAGTAAGTAGTGGGGAAGTGTTATATTGTAAGTAGTGGGGTGGGCTGGTGTTATATAGTAAGAAGTGGGGTGGGCTGGTGTCATATAGTAAGTAGTGGGGTGGGCTGGTGTTATATAGTAAGTAGTGGGGTACGCTGTTGTTATTTAATAAGTATTGGGGTGGGGTGGGCTGGTGGTACATAGTTGGTAGTGGGGTGGTGTTATATTGTAAGTAGTGGGGTTGTGTTATATTGTAAGTAGTGGGCTGGTGTTAAATAGTAAGAAGTGGGTTGGAGAGGTGTTATATAGTAAGTAGTGGGGTGGTGTTATATAGTAAGTAGTGGGGTGGTGTTATATAGTAAGTAGTGGGGGGATGTTATATAGTAGGTAGTGGGGGGATGTTATATATATATATATAAATTATTATAAATTATATAAAAATTTGTCAAGCTGCAAATTAAATCTCTTTAAAGTAAAGACCATTGTTTTTGCAGGTCAGGCTGCGGTTCACATTTTTAAAGAAGGTAATATGGATGTAGGCTTTTGTGAGTAACTCGGAGGCAGCATGGGCTATGAGGTGATGCAATAAATACTATAGTAGAACAACATGTTGGGTTTGGGCTGTGTATACCAAGTATGTCTCCTATAGCATTCCTACACTAAGTAGTGAGGCAGCGTGTTATATAGTAAGTAGTAGGGTATGCTGGTGTTACGTAAGTCGCTCTGGATAAGAGCGTCTGCTAAATGACTTAAATGTAAATGTAAATGTTAGTGGGGTGGTGTCATATAGTAAGAAGTGGGGTGGGCTGGTGTTATATAGTAAGTAGTGGGGTGGGCTGGTGTTATATAGTAAGAAGTGGGGTGGGCTGGTGTCATATAGTAAGTAGTGGTGTGGGCTGGTGTTATATAGTAAGTAGTGGGGTGGGCTGGTGTTATATAGTAAGAAGTGGGGTGGGCTGGTGTCATATAGTAAGTAGTGGGGTGGGCTGGTGTTATATAGTAAGAAGTGGGGTGGGCTGGTGTCATATAGTAAGTAGTGGGGTGGGCTGGTGTTATATAGTAAGAAGTGGGGTGGGCTGGTGTCATATAGTAAGTAGTGGGGAAGTGTTATATTGTAAGTAGTGGGGTGGGCTGGTGTTATATAGTAAGAAGTGGGGTGGGCTGGTGTCATATAGTAAGTAGTGGGGTGGGCTGGTGTTATATAGTAAGTAGTGGGGTGGGCTGGTGTTATATAGTAAGTAGTGGGGTGGGCTGGTGTTATATAGTAAGTAGTGGGGTGGGCTGGTGTTATATAGTAAGTAGTGGGGTGGGCTGGTGTTATATAGTAAGTAGTGGGGTGGGCTGGTGTTATATAGTAAGAAGTGGGGTGGGCTGGTGTCATATAGTAAGTAGTGGGGTGGGCTGGTGTTATATAGTAAGTAGTGGGGTGGGCTGGTGTCATATAGTAAGTAGTGGGGTGGGCTGGTGTTATATAGTAAGTAGTGGGGCACGCTGTTGTTATTTAATAAGTATTGGGGTGGGGTGGGCTGGTGGTACATAGTTGGTAGTGGGGTGGTGTTATATTGTAAGTAGTGGGCTGGTGTTATATTGTAAGTAGTGGGCTGGTGTTATATAGTAAGTAGTGGGCTGGTGTTATATTGTAAGTAGTGGGCTGGTGTTATATAGTAAGTAGTGGGGGATGTTATATAGTAGGTAGTGGGGGGATGTTATATAGTAGGTAGTGGGGTGGTGTTATATAGTAAGTAGTGGGGTGGTGTTATATAGTAAGTAGTGGGGTGGTGTTATATAGTAAGTAGTGGGGTGGTGTTATATAGTAAGTAGTGGGGTGGTGTTATATAGTAAGTAGTGGGGTGGTGTTATATAGTAAGTAGTGGGGGATGTTATATAGTAGGTAGTGGGGGATGTTATATAGTAAGTAGTGGGGTGGTGTTATATAGTAAGTAGTGGGGGGATGTTATATAGTAAGTAGTGGGGGATGTTATATAGTAAGTAGTGGGGTGGTGTTATATTGTAAGTAGTGGGCTGGTGTTATATAGTAAGTAGTGGGGGATGTTATATAGTAGGTAGTGGGGGATGTTATATAGTAGGTAGTGGGGGATGTTATATAGTAGGTAGTGGGGTGGTGTTATATATTAGGTAGTGGGGTGGAGTGGTGTTACATAGTAAGTAGTGAGCTGGTGTTATATAGAAGTAGTGGGATGGTGTTATATAGTAAGTAGTGGTGTTGTCTTATATTGTAAGTAGTGGGGTTGTGTTATATTGTAAGTAGTGGGGTGGTATTATATAGTAAGTACTGGGATGGGCTGGTGTTATTTAGTAAGAAGTGGGATGATGTTAGATAGTAAGTAGTGGGATGGTGATATATAGTAAGTAGTGGGGTGGGGTGGTGTTACATAGTAATTAGTGAGGTGGTGTTATATAGTAAGTAGTGGAATGGGCTGGTGTTATATAGTAAGTAGCGGGATGGTGTTAGATAGTAAGTAGTGGCATGGTGTTATATAGTATGAGGTGGGGTGGTGTTATACAGAAGTAGTGGGGTGGGCTGGTGTTATATAGTATGAGGTGGGGTGGTGTTATACAGAAGTAGTGGGGTGGGCTGGTGTTATATAGTAAGTAGTGGGGTGGTGTTATAGAGTGAGTAGTGGGGTGGTGTTATATAGTAAGTAGTGGGATAGGCTGGTGTTATATTGTAAGTAGTGGCATGGTGTTATATAGTATGAAGTGGGGTGGTGTTATATAGTAAGTAGTGGGGTGGGGTGGTGTTATATAGTAAGTAGTGGGGTGGTGTTATATAGTAAGTAGTGGGGGGATGTTATATAGTAGGTAGTGGGGGGATGTTATATATATATATATAAATTATTATAAATTATATAAAAATTTGTCAAGCTGCAAATTAAATCTCTTTAAAGTAAAGACCATTGTTTTTGCAGGTCAGGCTGCGGTTCACATTTTTAAAGAAGGTAATATGGATGTAGGCTTTTGTGAGTAACTCGGAGGCAGCATGGGCTATGAGGTGATGCAATAAATACTATAGTAGAACAACATGTTGGGTTTGGGCTGTGTATACCAAGTATGTCTCCTATAGCATTCCTACACTAAGTAGTGAGGCAGCGTGTTATATAGTAAGTAGTAGGGTATGCTGGTGTTACATAGTAATTAGTGGGGTGGTGTCATATAGTAAGAAGTGGGGTGGGCTGGTGTTATATAGTAAGTAGTGGGGTGGGCTGGTGTTATATAGTAAGAAGTGGGGTGGGCTGGTGTCATATAGTAAGTAGTGGTGTGGGCTGGTGTTATATAGTAAGTAGTGGGGTGGGCTGGTGTTATATAGTAAGAAGTGGGGTGGGCTGGTGTCATATAGTAAGTAGTGGGGTGGGCTGGTGTTATATAGTAAGAAGTGGGGTGGGCTGGTGTCATATAGTAAGTAGTGGGGTGGGCTGGTGTTATATAGTAAGAAGTGGGGTGGGCTGGTGTCATATAGTAAGTAGTGGGGAAGTGTTATATTGTAAGTAGTGGGGTGGGCTGGTGTTATATAGTAGAAGTGGGGTGGGCTGGTGTCATATAGTAAGTAGTGGGGTGGGCTGGTGTTATATAGTAAGTAGTGGGGTGGGCTGGTGTTATATAGTAAGTAGTGGGGTGGGCTGGTGTTATATAGTAAGTAGTGGGGTGGGCTGGTGTTATATAGTAAGTAGTGGGGTGGGCTGGTGTTATATAGTAAGTAGTGGGGTGGGCTGGTGTTATATAGTAAGAAGTGGGGTGGGCTGGTGTCATATAGTAAGTAGTGGGGTGGGCTGGTGTTATATAGTAAGTAGTGGGGTACGCTGTTGTTATTTAATAAGTATTGGGGTGGGGTGGGCTGGTGGTACATAGTTGGTAGTGGGGTGGTGTTATATTGTAAGTAGTGGGCTGGTGTTATATTGTAAGTAGTGGGCTGGTGTTATATAGTAAGTAGTGGGCTGGTGTTATATTGTAAGTAGTGGGCTGGTGTTATATAGTAAGTAGTGGGGGGATGTTATATAGTAGGTAGTGGGGGGATGTTATATAGTAGGTAGTGGGGTGGTGTTATATAGTAAGTAGTGGGGTGGTGTTATATAGTAAGTAGTGGGGTGGTGTTATATAGTAAGTAGTGGGGTGGTGTTATATAGTAAGTAGTGGGGTGGTGTTATATAGTAAGTAGTGGGGTGGTGTTATATAGTAAGTAGTGGGGGATGTTATATAGTAGGTAGTGGGGGATGTTATATAGTAAGTAGTGGGGTGGTGTTATATAGTAAGTAGTGGGGGATGTTATATAGTAAGTAGTGGGGGATGTTATATAGTAAGTAGTGGGGTGGTGTTATATTGTAAGTAGTGGGCTGGTGTTATATAGTAAGTAGTGGGGGGATGTTATATAGTAGGTAGTGGGGGGATGTTATATAGTAGGTAGTGGGGGGATGTTATATAGTAGGTAGTGGGGTGGTGTTATATATTAGGTAGTGGGGTGGAGTGGTGTTACATAGTAAGTAGTGAGCTGGTGTTATATAGAAGTAGTGGGATGGTGTTATATAGTAAGTAGTGGTGTTGTCTTATATTGTAAGTAGTGGGGTTGTGTTATATTGTAAGTAGTGGGGTGGTATTATATAGTAAGTACTGGGATGGGCTGGTGTTATTTAGTAAGAAGTGGGATGATGTTAGATAGTAAGTAGTGGGATGGTGATATATAGTAAGTAGTGGGGTGGGGTGGTGTTACATAGTAATTAGTGAGGTGGTGTTATATAGTAAGTAGTGGAATGGGCTGGTGTTATATAGTAAGTAGCGGGATGGTGTTAGATAGTAAGTAGTGGCATGGTGTTATATAGTATGAGGTGGGGTGGTGTTATACAGAAGTAGTGGGGTGGGCTGGTGTTATATAGTATGAGGTGGGGTGGTGTTATACAGAAGTAGTGGGGTGGGCTGGTGTTATATAGTAAGTAGTGGGGTGGTGTTATAGAGTGAGTAGTGGGGTGGTGTTATATAGTAAGTAGTGGGATAGGCTGGTGTTATATTGTAAGTAGTGGCATGGTGTTATATAGTATGAAGTGGGGTGGTGTTATATAGTAAGTAGTGGGGTTGAGTGGTGTTATATAGTAAGTAGTGGGATGGGGTGGTGTTATATAGTAAGACGTGGGATGGTGTTATATAGTAGGTAGTGGGATGGTGTTATATAGTAAGTACTGGGGAAGTGTTATATTGTAAGTAGTGGGGAGGGCTGGTGTTTTGTACTAAGTAATGGTGTGGGGTTATATTGTAAGTAGTGGGATGGTGTTATATAGTAAGTAGTGGGGAAGTGTTATATTGTAAGTAGTGGGGTGGGCTGGTGTTATATAGTAAGTAGTGGGGTGGGCTGGTGTTATATAGTAAGTAGCGGGGTGGGCTGGTGTTATATAGTAAGTAGTGGGGTGGGCTGGTGTTACATTGTAAGTAGTGGGGTGGAGTGGTGTCATATAGTAAGTAGTGGGGTGGAGTCATATAGTAAGTAGTGGGGTGGAGTGGTGTCAAATAGTAAGTAGTGGGGTGGCGTGGTGTCATATTGTAAGTAGTGGGGTGGAGTCATATTGTAAGTAGTGGGGTGGTGTCATATAGTAAGTAGTGGGGTGGAGTGGTATTACATAGTAAGTAGTGGGGTTGAGTGGTGTTATATAGTAAGTAGTGGGGTGGGCTGGTGTTATATAGTAAGTAGTGGGGTGGTGTTATATAGTAAGTAGTGGGCTGGTGTTATATAGTAAGTAGTGGCGTGGGGTGGTGTTCTATAGTAAATAGTGGGGTGGTGTTACATAGTTAGTAGTGGGATTGGCTTGTGTTATATATTAAGTAGTTGGGTCGGGTGGTGTTATATAGTAAGTAGTGGGGTGGGCTAGTGTTACATAGTAAGTAGTGGGGTTGGATGGTGTTACATAGTAAGTAGTGGGGTGGGCTGGTGTTATATAGTAAGTAGTGGGCTGGTGTTATATAGTAAGTAGTGGGCTGGTGTTATATAGAAATTAGTGCAGTGGGCTAGTGTTACATAGTAAGTAGTGGGGTTGAGTGGTGTTATATAGTAAGTAGTGGGCTGGTGTTATATTGCAAGCAGTGGGGTGGGCTAGTGTTACATAGTAAGTAGTGGGGTTGAGTGGTGTTATATAGTAAGTAGTGGGCTGGTGTTATATAGTAAATAGTGGGGTGGGCTGGTGTTATATAGTAAGTAGTGGGGTGGGCTGGTGTTATATAGTAAGTAGTGGGGTGGGCTGGTGTTATATAGTAAGTAGTGGGGTGGGCTGGTGTTATATAGTAAGTAGTGGGGTGGGCTGGTGTTATATAGTAAGTAGTGGGGTGGGCTGGTGTTATATAGTAAGTAGTGGGGTGGGCTGGTGTTATATTGCAAGCAGTGGGGTGGGCTGGTGTTATATAGTAAGTAGTGGGCTGGTGTTATATAGTAAATAGTGGGGTGGGCTGGTGTTATATAGTAAGTAGTGGGGTGGGCTGGTGTTATATAGTAAGTAGTGGGGTGGGCTGGTGTTATATAGTAAGTAGTGGGGTGGGCTGGTGTTATATAGTAAATAGTGGGGTGGGCTGGTGTTATATTGCAAGCAGTGGGGTGGGCTGGTGTTATATAGTAAGTAGTGGTGTGGGGTGGTGTTATATAGTAAGTAGTGGGGTGGTGTTATATAGTAAGTAGTGGGCTGGTGTTATATTGCAAGCAGTGGGGTGGGCCGGTGTTACATTGTAAGTAGTGGGGTGGTGTTATATAGTAAGTAGTGGGGAGGGCTGGTGTTATATAGTAAGTAGTGGGGTGGTGTTATATAGTAAATTGTGGGGTGGTGTTATATAGTAAGTAGTGGGCTGGTGTTATATAGTAAGTAGTGGGGTGGGCTGGTGTTATATAGAAAGTAGTGGGGTGGTGTTACATAGTAAGTAGTGGGGTGGGCTGGTGTTATATAGTAAGTACTGGGGTGGTGTTATATAGTAAATAGTGGGGTGGTGTTAAATTATGAGTAGTGGGGTGGAGTGGTGTCATATAGTAAGTAGTGGGCTAGTGTTACAAAGTAAGTAGTGGGGTTGAGTGGTGTTATATAGTAAGTAGTGGGGTGGGCTGGTGTTATATAGTAAGTAGTGGGGTGGGCTGGTGTTATATAGTAAGTAGTGGGGTGGGGTGGTGTTATATAGTAAGTAGTGGGGTGGGCTGGTGTTATATTGCAAGCAGTGGGGTGGGCTGGTGTTATATAGTAAGTAGTGGTGTGGGGTGGTGTTATATAGTAAGTAGTGGGGTGGTGTTATATAGTAAGTAGTGGGCTGGTGTTATATTTCAAGCAGTGGGGTGGGCCGGTGTTACATTGTAAGTAGTGGGGTGGTGTTATATAGTAAGTAGTGGGGAGGGCTGGTGTTATATAGTAAGTAGTGGGGTGGTGTTATATAGTAAATTGTGGGGTGGTGTTATATAGTAAGTAGTGGGCTGGTGTTATATAGTAAGTAGTGGGGTGGGCTGGTGTTATATAGAAAGTAGTGGGGTGGTGTTACATAGTAAGTAGTGGGGTGGGCTGGTGTTATATAGTAAGTACTGGGGTGGTGTTATATAGTAAATAGTGGGGTGGTGTTAAATTATGAGTAGTGAGGTGGAGTGGTGTCATATAGTAAGTAGTGGGCTGGTGTTATATACTAAGTAGTGGGGTGGTGTTATATAGTAAGTAGTGGGTGGGGTGGGGTGGTGTTCTATAGTAAGTAGTTGGCTGGGGTGGTGTTTTATAGTAAGTAGTGGGGTGGGGTTGTGTTATACAGTAAGTAGTGGGGTGATGTTATATAGTAAGTAGTGGGGTGGTGTTACATAGTTAGTAGTGGGGCGGGCTTGTGTTATATATTAAGTAGTTGGGTCGGGGTGGTGTTATATAGTAAGAATTGGGGTGGGCTAGTGTTACATAGTAAGTAGTGGGGTTGGATGGTGTTACATAGTAAGTAGTGGAGTTGAGTGGTGTTATATAGTAAGTTGTGGGCTGGTGTTATATAGTAAGTAGTGGGCTGGTGTTATATAGTAAGAATTGGGGTGGGCTAGTGTTACATAGTAAGTAGTGGGGTTGAGTGGTGTTATATAGTAAGTAGTGGGGAAGGCTGGTGTTATATAGTAAGTAGTGGGGTGGTGTTATATAGTAATTAGTGGAGTTGGCTGGTGTTATATAGTAAGCAGTGGGGTGGGCTGGTGTTACATAGTAAGTAGTGGGGAAGGCTGGTGTTATATAGTAAGTAGTGGGGTGGTGTTATATAGTAAATAGTGGGGTGGTGTTATATAGTAAGTAGTGGGTTGGGGTGGGCTGGTGTTTTATAGTAAGTAGTGGGGTGGTGTTATATATTAAGTAGTGGGGTGGGCTGGTGTTATTTAGTAAATATTGGGGTGGTGTTATATAGTAAATAGTGGGGTGGTGTTATATAGTAAGTAGTGGGGTTGAGTGGTGTTATATAGTAAGTAGTGGGTGGGCTGGTGTTATATAGTAAGTAGTGGGGTGGAGTGGTGTCATATAGTAAGTAGTTGGCTGGTGTTATATAGTAAGTAGTGGGCTGGTGTTATATAGTAAGTAGTGGGCTGGTGTTATATAGTAAGTAGTGGGCTGGTGTTATATAGTAAGTAGTGGGCTGGTGTTATATAGTAAGTAGTGGGGTGGTGTTCTATAGTAAGTAGTTAGCTGGGGTGGTGTTTTTTTAGTAAGTAGTGGGGGGTTGTTGTGTTATTCAGTAAGTAGTTGGTTGATGTTATATAGTAAGTACACCAAGTCACTTGGCTCTGTCATAACCTCACATGGTCTCTCCTATCATTGCTATGCAGACGACACACAATTAATCTTCTCCTTTCCCCCTTCTGATGACCAGGTGGCGAATCGCATCTCTGCATGTCTGGCAGACATATCAGTGTGGATGACGGATCACCACCTCAAGCTGAACCTCGGCAAGACGGAGCTGCTCTTCCTCCCGGGGAAGGACTGCCCATTCCATGATCTCGCCATCACGGTTGACAACTCCATTGTGTCCTCCTCCCAGAGCGCTAAGAACCTTGGCGTGATCCTGGACAACACCCTGTCGTTCTCAACTAACATCAAGGCGGTGGCCCGTTCTTGTAGGTTCATGCTCTACAACATCCGCAGAGTACGACCCTGCCTCACACAGGAAGCAGCGCAGGTCCTAATCCAGGCACTTGTCATCTCCCGTCTGGATTACTGCAACTCGCTGTTGGCTGGGCTCCCTGCCTGTGCCATTAAACCCCTACAACTCATCCAGAACGCCGCAGCCCGTCTGGTGTTCAACCTTCCCAAGTTCTCTCACGTCACCCCGCTCCTCCGCTCTCTCCACTGGCTTCCAGTTGAAGCTCGCATCCGCTACAAGACCATGGTGCTTGCCTACGGAGCTGTGAGGGGAACGGCACCTCAGTACCTCCAGGCTCTGATCAGGCCCTACACCCAAACAAGGGCACTGCGTTCATCCACCTCTGGCCTGCTCGCCTCCCTACCACTGAGGAAGTACAGTTCCCGCGCAGCCCAGTCAAAACTGTTCGCTGCTCTGGCCCCCCAATGGTGGAACAAACTCCCTCACGACGCCAGGACAGCGGAGTCAATCACCACCTTCCGGAGACACCTGAAACCCCACCTCTTTCAGGAATACCTAGGATAGGATAAAGTAATCCTTCTCACCCCCTTAAAAGATTTAGATGCACTATTGTAAAGTGGCTGTTCCACTGGATGTCTTAAGGTGAACGCACCAATTTGTAAGTCGCTCTGGATAAGAGCGTCTGCTAAATGACTTAAATGTAAATGTAAATGTAAGTACTGGCGTGGTGTTACATAGTTAGTAGTGGGGCGGGCTAGTGTTACATAGTAAGTAGTGGGGTTGAGTGGTGTTATATAGTAAGTAGTGGGGAGGGCTGGTGTTATATAGTAAGTAGTGGGGTGGTATTATATAGTAAGTAGTGGAGTGGGCTGGTGTTATATTGTAAGTAGTGGAGTGGGCTGGTGTTATATAGTAAGTAGTGGGATAGGCTGGTGTTATATAGTAAGTAGTGGGGTGGTATTATATAGTAAGTAGTGGAGTGGGCTGGTGTTATATAGTAAGTAGTGGTGTGGGCTGGTGTTATATAGTACGTAGTGGGGTGGGCTGGTGTTATATAGTAAGTAGTGGTGTGGGCTGGTGTTATATAGTAAGTAGTGGTGTGGGCTGGTGTTATATAGTACGTAGTGGGGTGGGCTGGTGTTATATAGTAAGTAGTGGTGTGGGGTGGTGTTATATAGTAAGTAGTGGGGTGGGCTGGTGTTATATAGTAAGTAGTGGTGTGGGGTGGTGTTATATAGTAAGTAGTGGGGTGGGCTGGTGTTATATAGTAAGTAGTGGTGTGGGGTGGTGTTATATAGTAAGTAGTGGGATGGGGTGGTGTTATATAGTAAGTAGTGGGGTGGTGTTATATAGTAAGTAGTGGTGTGGGGTGGTGTTATATAGTAAGTAGTGGGGTGGGGTGGTGTTATATAGTAAGTAGTGGTGTGGGGTGGTGTTATATAGTAAGTAGTGGGGTGGGCTGGTGTTATATAGTAAGTAGTGGTGTGGGCTGGTGTTATATAGTAAGTAGTGGGGTGGGCTGGTGTTATATAGTAAGTAGTGGGGTGGGCTGGTGTTATATAGTAAGTAGTGGGGTGGTGTTATATAGTAAGTAGTGGGGTGGGCTGGTGTTATATAGTAAGTAGTGGGGTGGTGTTATATAGTAAATAGTGGGGTGGTGTTATATGGTAAGTAGTGGGCTGGTGTTATATAGTAAGTAGTGGGCTGGTGTTATACAGTAAGTCGTGGTGTGGGCTGGATAAAGTAATCCTTCTCACCCCCCTTAAAAGATTTAGATGCACTATTGTAAAGTGGCTGTTCCACTGGATGTCTTAATTAAGGTGAACGCACCAATTTGTAAGTCGCTCTGGATAAGAGCGTCTGCTAAATGACTTAAATGTAAATGTAAATGTAAGTACTGGCGTGGTGTTACATAGTTAGTAGTGGGGCGGGCTAGTGTTACATAGTAAGTAGTGGGGTTGAGTGGTGTTATATAGTAAGTAGTGGGGAGGGCTGGTGTTATATAGTAAGTAGTGGGGTGGTATTATATAGTAAGTAGTGGAGTGGGCTGGTGTTATATTGTAAGTAGTGGAGTGGGCTGGTGTTATATAGTAAGTAGTGGGATAGGCTGGTGTTATATAGTAAGTAGTGGGGTGGTATTATATAGTAAGTAGTGGAGTGGGCTGGTGTTATATAGTAAGTAGTGGTGTGGGCTGGTGTTATATAGTACGTAGTGGGGTGGGCTGGTGTTATATAGTAAGTAGTGGTGTGGGCTGGTGTTATATAGTAAGTAGTGGTGTGGGCTGGTGTTATATAGTACGTAGTGGGGTGGGCTGGTGTTATATAGTAAGTAGTGGTGTGGGGTGGTGTTATATAGTAAGTAGTGGGGTGGGCTGGTGTTATATAGTAAGTAGTGGTGTGGGGTGGTGTTATATAGTAAGTAGTGGTGTGGGCTGGTGTTATATAGTAAGTAGTGGGGTGGGGTGGTGTTATATAGTAAGTAGTGGTGTGGGGTGGTGTTATATAGTAAGTAGTGGGATGGGGTGGTGTTATATAGTAAGTAGTGGGGTGGTGTTATATAGTAAGTAGTGGTGTGGGGTGGTGTTATATAGTAAGTAGTGGGGTGGGGTGGTGTTATATAGTAAGTAGTGGTGTGGGGTGGTGTTATATAGTAAGTAGTGCGGTGGGCTGGTGTTATATAGTAAGTAGTGGTGTGGGCTGGTGTTATATAGTAAGTAGTGGGGTGGGCTGGTGTTATATAGTAAGTAGTGGGGTGGGCTGGTGTTATATAGTAAGTAGTGGGGTGGTGTTATATAGTAAGTAGTGGGGTGGGCTGGTGTTATATAGTAAGTAGTGGGGTGGTGTTATATAGTAAATAGTGGGGTGGTGTTATATGGTAAGTAGTGGGCTGGTGTTATATAGTAAGTAGTGGGCTGGTGTTATACAGTAAGTCGTGGTGTGGGCTGGATAAAGTAATCCTTCTCACCCCCTTAAAAGATTTAGATGCACTATTGTAAAGTGGCTGTTCCACTGGATGTCTTATTAAGGTGAACGCACCAATTTGTAAGTCGCTCTGGATAAGAGCGTCTGCTAAATGACTTAAATGTAAATGTAAATGTAAGTACTGGCGTGGTGTTACATAGTTAGTAGTGGGGCGGGCTAGTGTTACATAGTAAGTAGTGGGGTTGAGTGGTGTTATATAGTAAGTAGTGGGGAGGGCTGGTGTTATATAGTAAGTAGTGGGGTGGTATTATATAGTAAGTAGTGGAGTGGGCTGGTGTTATATTGTAAGTAGTGGAGTGGGCTGGTGTTATATAGTAAGTAGTGGGATAGGCTGGTGTTATATAGTAAGTAGTGGGGTGGTATTATATAGTAAGTAGTGGAGTGGGCTGGTGTTATATAGTAAGTAGTGGTGTGGGCTGGTGTTATATAGTACGTAGTGGGGTGGGCTGGTGTTATATAGTAAGTAGTGGTGTGGGCTGGTGTTATATAGTAAGTAGTGGTGTGGGCTGGTGTTATATAGTACGTAGTGGGGTGGGCTGGTGTTATATAGTAAGTAGTGGTGTGGGGTGGTGTTATATAGTAAGTAGTGGGGTGGGCTGGTGTTATATAGTAAGTAGTGGTGTGGGGTGGTGTTATATAGTAAGTAGTGGGGTGGGCTGGTGTTATATAGTAAGTAGTGGGGTGGGGTGGTGTTATATAGTAAGTAGTGGTGTGGGGTGGTGTTATATAGTAAGTAGTGGGATGGGGTGGTGTTATATAGTAAGTAGTGGGGTGGTGTTATATAGTAAGTAGTGGTGTGGGGTGGTGTTATATAGTAAGTAGTGGGGTGAGGTGGTGTTATATAGTAAGTAGTGGTGTGGGGTGGTGTTATATAGTAAGTAGTGGGGTGGGCTGGTGTTATATAGTAAGTAGTGGTGTGGGCTGGTGTTATATAGTAAGTAGTGGGGTGGGCTGGTGTTATATAGTAAGTAGTGGGGTGGGCTGGTGTTATATAGTAAGTAGTGGGGTGGTGTTATATAGTAAGTAGTGGGGTGGGCTGGTGTTATATAGTAAGTAGTGGGGTGGTGTTATATAGTAAATAGTGGGGTGGTGTTATATGGTAAGTAGTGGGCTGGTGTTATATAGTAAGTAGTGGGCTGGTGTTATACAGTAAGTCGTGGGGTGGGCTGGATAAAGTAATCCTTCTCACCCCCCCCCCCCTTAAAAGATTTAGATGCACTATTGTAAAGTGGCTGTTCCACTGGATGTCATAAGGTGAATGCACCAATTTGTAAGTCGCTCTGGATAAGAGCGTCTGCTAAATGACTTAAATGTAAATGTTAAATGGCTGGTGTTATATAGTAAGTAGTGGGGTGGTGTTATATAGTAAATAGTGGGGTGGTGTTATATGGTAAGTAGTGGGCTGGTGTTATATATTAAGTAGTGGGGCGGAGTAGTGTTATATAGTAAGTAGTGGGGTGGGCTGGTGTTATATAGTAAGTAGTGGGATGGATTGGTGTTATATAGTAAGTAGTGGGATGGATTGGTGTTATATAGTAAGTAGTGGGCTGGTGTTATATAGTAAGTAGTGGGGTGGTGTTATATAGTAAGTAGTGGGGTGGTGTTATATAGTAAGTAGTGGGCTGGTGTTATATAGTAAGTAGTGGGGTGGTGTTATATAGTAAGTAGTGGGCTGGTGTTATATATTAAGTAGTGGGGCGGTGTTATATAGTAAGTAGTGGGCTGGTGTTATATAGTAAGTAGTGGGATGGTGTTATATAGTAAGTAGTGGGCTGGTGTTATATAGTAAGTAGTGGGGTGGTGTTATATAGTAAGTAGTGGGCTGGTGTTATATATTAAGTAGTGGGGCGGGGTGATGTTATATAGTAAGTAGTGGGGTGGTGTTATATAGTAAGTAGTGGGATGGATTGGTGTTATATAGTAAGTAGTGGATTGGTGTTATATAGTAAGTAGTGGGTTGGTGTTACATAGTAAGTAGTGGGGTGGTGTTACATAGTAAGTAGTGGGGTGGTGTTACATAGTAAGTAGTGGGCTGGTGTTACATAGTAAGTAGTGGGCTGGGGTGTACCTGGTATGTCCCCTGTAGTGTTCCCACCAGTAGTGTGACCTCCTCCACCACAGACAGGTCGTGCTGCAGGTCCTGGAGTTCCTGGTAAAACCGTGGAGGACCCAGGATCACTTTCTCTGTAGTCAACACACAACACAGCCTGTCACACTACAGTGCACACATCAACAGGTTACACACAACACAGCCTGTCACACTACAGTGCACACATCAACAGGTTACACACAACACAGCCTGTCACACTACAGTACACACATCAACAGGTTACACACAACACAGCCTGTCACACTACAGTGCACACATCAACAGGTTACACCAGTTAATATGTCACACACATCAATGTTTGTCTCCTAAAGACATCATGAAACATCTCAAGGTCAAACAACAATCCCCAAATGGAACTGCATTTTGAGACTTTCCTGGACTACAATAACTAGTGGAAGTGATAAAGAAAACTTGCACTTGTTGAAACTCTGGTTCCACTGAGAAAGGAGTTCAATGTGTGATGGATCGATCACCACCGTTATTTGTTGAGCAGTCTGAATGAAGTCGGGAGTCTGAATGTATAACTAAAAAGCAGATAGAGAGAGGCCATTTGGAGCTATATGATGCCCTTTTCCCAAACAAAAGGAATGCAGGTGTCTCATTAGACGTGAGATTCACCAATCGATTTTGAAGCACACTCTTTAAAGTCTACCTCTCCAACCTCAGGGAATCAATAGCTCTACCTCTCACTGCCAGCCTCCCTAATGCCCTGGTCCACATCTCTACACAAGGCTCCAGGAGCACAACACAATTCAATGTTGCAGCAAGATGTAGCTGTAGCGTTGTCCTGTGCTGTCATCACAACCACATAATCAAGTAGCAGTCCGGCTTGGCACAAGGCAGGTAACTGAAGCATGGCCCTTTGTGGGAATCTAGTGGCTGTGTGAAGCCAGGGGGTGGCTGTGTGGATGTATCGACAAATAGTCAGAGAGTGGAGAGAGGCAGTTATTGTTCTCTTAAGAGAGCCTTTGTAACCTTTAAGCCTTTAGTGCAGAGGAGGCTGGGCTCATTGGAGGACGGGCTCATTGTAATGGATGGAATGGAATAAATGGAACTGTATCAAACGCGTTGAACTACGTTGAACTCCTCTCCATTTATTCCATTCCAGCCATTACAATGAGCCCATCCTCCTGTAACTACTCCCACCAGCCTTCACTGATTTAATGGGATCTCTCACACAGACGGGCACAGACATCTGACATCTGTGAGACACGATCAATAGCAGACACATCTGAATATAAAGAGGTGTGCCTGCCGTGAGTCTCTGTAAACAATGGCTTCCCTGTAGCTGTGGGGCTTTGGGATTCGCTGGCACACAGGTCCGCTGTGTCCCCGCCTGCCTAGAGTTGGCCCCAGCCCCAGAGGTGAATGTGCTGAGTTGTAATCCAGCGTAATCCCGTTGGTGTGGCGGGATTGGTTTTCACACTCAGACACGGTCATTCACACTGGCACGAAGCAGCAAGGCAGGGCTGAGCCCACAGGGGCCCCTGCCCTTCCTCCCAGAGGCAGCCGCTTCATGTAACAACAGCCAGCAGGAATCTTCATCCTCAGCATATAGTCCAGCTGGTGCTGCATCCAGCTCTGGGAACTAACCTGAGGGAATTTACAGCAGCCACTGCTTCCAAATCCCCAATATATCAAATCTGGATCAAAGCCATAGACTAATCCCCATCGAAACCTGGACACCAGCTCACTGCATGTAGATGAAGCATAGATTCAGTGTAGCATTGCTTTGCATCGCAGTCTGGTGTCAGTATCAGTATAAAAAAAAAAACTCTGTAATGGTGGCAGGGAGAAGGTAAGCCTGTGTGTGGGTACATGGGGGTGGCACAAGACCAGACAGTTGGGATACAAAACAGTTGCCCACCTGTGTCTCTGCACAATGGAGGGACAGAGAGAGAGAGAGAGAGAGAGAGAGAGAGAGAGAGAGAGAGAGAGTTGAGAGATCCCTGTAGTTCCCAGAAGGCCAGCCTTCTCCATCAATAAGGAAGGCCATCAGGGCCTGCAGGAGATGAAAAATGAGCCCGTTTCTCGCCAAGCTGTGGGATTTAGGCCGGAACCCCCCCCCCCCCCTCCCCCCACAGGGGACGGGGAACTATAAATAGACGTGGCAGGGGCAGGCTGGGGAACAATAGATGCACAGAGGAAGATGCACAGCAGATGCACAGAGGAAGATACCTGGAAAGGCATGATTTAGGGGATGGCTTGCATTGGGCCCATGCTAAATTCTAAAATGAACCATCCTGATAATCAAAAGTCAGGAGAGAGAGAGAGATATAGAGAGAGATATAGAGAGAGATATAGAGAGCGAAAGAGTTAGCAAAAAGCGAGCGAAAGAGAGAGAATCTGAAGTCAAATGTCTACTGATGATCTGGTACTTCTGTCCCCAACCAAGGAAGGCCTACAGCAGCACCTAGATCTTCTGCACAGATTCTGTCAGACCTGGGCCCTGACAGCAAATCTCAGTAAGACAAAAATAATGGTGTTCCAAAAAAGGTCCAGTTGCCAGGACCACAAATAAAAATTCCATCTAGACACCGTTGCCCTAGAGCACACAAAAACCTATACATACCTCGGCCTAAACATCAGCACCACAGGTAACTTCCACAAAGCTGTGAACGATCTAAGAGACAATGCAAGAAGAGCCTTCTAAAGGAGCATAACATTTGACATACCAATTCAGATCTGAGTAGAAATATTTGAATCAGTTATAGAACACATTGCCCTTTATGGTTGTGAGGTCTGGCGTCCGCTCACCAACCAATAATTCACAAGATGGGACAAACACCAAATAATTCATGCAGAGCAGAATAAGCCCGATTCCCACTAATGATCAAAATCCAGAAAAGAGCTGTTAAATTCTACAACCACCTAAAAGGAAGCGATTCCCAAACCTTCCATAACAAAGCAATCACCTACAGAGAAATGACCCCGGAGAAGAGTCCTCTAAGCAAGCTGGTCCTGGGGCTCTTTTCACAAACACAAACAGACCTCACAGAGCCCCAGGACAGCAACACAATTAGACCCTACCAATGTATGACCATATTAGAAACACATATTTCTCTCAGATTACACAGACCCACAAAGAATTAGAAAATCAAATCCAATTATGATAAACTCCCATATCTACTGGGTGAAATACCACAGTGTGCAATCACAGCAGCAAGATTTGTGATCTGTTGCTACAAGAAAAGGGCAACCACTGAAGAACAAACACTGCATTTTAAATACAACCCGTACTTATGTTTATTTATTTAACTTTTTTTACTTTAACTATTTGCACATCGTTACAACACTGTATATAGACATCATATGACATTTGAAATGTCTTTATTCTTTTGGATTGCAATATTTACTGTTCACTTTTTTATTGTTTATTTCACTTTTATTTATCCATTTCACTTGCTTTGGCAATGTAAACATATGTTTCCCATGCCAATAAAGCCCCTTGAATTGAAATTGAATTGAGAGAGAGCGAGAGACAGAGAGAGAGAGAGAGAGAGAGAGAGAGGAGAGAGCGAGAGAAGGAGGTGATGGACCCTTTAATGTCAACTTAAATCATCCCACAGTGTTGCAGTAAACTTTTAAGACTTTAAGGCTTAATCTTCAGAGAATCTAAACCTAATCTTGGCATCCATGTTAAACTGTTGCTGTTCACTGAGCGTGACATGGTCAGACGCTGCTGTAAAAGGCGCCATTAATATTTAAAGGCCGTTCCATTACATCATGATAAGGCTTTGTATCTCCTTCCCATAGCACATTTATCAGGGATCTCTCCACCAATCTGTACGCACAACAGAGTTTTGTGAGGGGTGAAAAAAGACCTGTTTCACCATTAGATTCCTATCTAGTGCTGCTGCTTCTCTAATTGGAGCTTGAGAGGAAGGGAATAATCTCTGCAGATTGATGACACCACTCCAGATATGTTTGTGGTCTATCAGAGAGTGAAATGAGACTGTGGAGGGTGCAGCTCTGTTTCCCCACTGTATCTCTCGCAGATAAAAACAGCCCAGGCAAATGGAACCAAGTGACCATCATCGCTATTCTTTTCACAAACACATCCTCAATCAGAGTGACAGCGCTGCGTCACCAGAATTCACTGGGATAGTTCACAGTAGCAGACAGATTAGAGGGCTGTGCTGAGTCAGACCATGCGGCTGAGACTAGGAGTCTGGCCAAATGGTGAGATTAGCTGGACTACAGGGATAGAGAGGAGATGGATGGATGACTCAGTAGGTTTACCAACCTGGGGGACAGGCAATGCCAGGGTGCTTGGCACCGCCATGTTGGAACAGGGTCTCCTGGGAGGCCTCCTGACCCACCTCCACTACCTGGACCTGCAGCAGGGGGGCACTCCACTTCACGGTGTACTTAGGACCAACAGGGACTAGGCTGCTGATATCAAGGGGCCCCCTGGTGGTTGAAAAGAGAAAAGAACAAGCAAACAAGTCAACGTTTCTCCCAGCATCCCTCTCTTCCTAACAGCAGCACTAATCCCAAACCACCAACAGGAGGAGAACTGAGGTATAGCTCCTTATATTGTCACATAAAGAGCTGAGGAGCTGAATTAGAATCGGTCTGATCAGCTGTGTTCACGGCAGAAAGCGGGACCCCCGGCTATGAGCAGAATTAATTTCATATTCATATATTCCTGTAATCACGCATACAATCAACGTTGTGATCACTTTGTCAAGATTCTAGAGGGCAGGCAAAGTCAACTTCGGGGGAATCAAATTGAACGAAACATGGGGTGATAACTACTTTGAAGGCTGAACAAGAGAGCTTTGAGGTATGAACGTCTCAAACAGGAGCTTTGTAAATGGAGGAAAATATTTGCTGTTTACCTTTAGCTCTGAGACGATGTGAACAATGGTGCTGTCATAGAGGATAAATTGTAGAGGGACCAAGAAATATTTTATGTCAGTGATCTAGGACTCCTGTTGCTCTAGTTAAGCTGCCTGCAGTTTGTTTAAAGCTGATAAAGCTCCTGTTTCTCCAGATAGTGCTAGAGAACGCCTATTAGCTATTACTCTTTGCTATGCAGTTTGCCTAAATATATCCCTGTAAAGCTTTGTAGGCTGAGCCTTGTGGTGCTGATGCTGTGGAGCTGGGAAGGTGTTTGTGTATTCAGACTGTAGAGCTGTTTAGCAGAACTCACTCTACTCTACAGAGACACCACTTACTTGACGTTGATGTTGGCACAGATGAGGATATCGTTGAAGAGGAAGACTTTGCGCTCCTTAGACTTCAGGACCTGGCCTCGCTCCCCATACACCGTCTCAATCAGTGTCTCACAAAGCACCAGCGACCCCTGGTCTGAGTTCAGTTGCTAAAGGGGCAGAGCAATCAGGACACTGTCTCAAAAGGCACATCACAAATGGCAAATTCTCCAGGGTTTCAGTTCAATTGCTAAGGAGTACAGCAGGCAGACTAAAGACTGGTTAAGTGAGTGTTTCGTTGGGGATCAGTGTCAGATCAAAGGAGATTTGTCCACAGAACACATTCACATGCTAAGACACACACACAGTGGCGACCTGTCAGTCAGGGCAGGTGTTTTGAGCCCCACCTGTTTTTTTTGTATGTTATTTTGGCATTAATACGTGTCACATATCAGTATACAAACATTGTAAAAAAAAAAAAAAAAGAATGTATAAATGATTGACTTAAAATTAATAATAAAGCAGAATACAAACATTGTCTCTTTTTTTCTTTCTTGAGTAAGGGAGCTCTAAAATGCAGGTGTTTCAGCCTAGCTCAGTGCTTTCTGTGGTGGAGGGGCAGCCAGCAGAAAATATGGAGCGTAGGGGTTGGTAATGTTCTCTGGTTGCACCGTGATTGGCTCAGTGTTCTGTCACACATGGGGACACTACGTCATTCCAAAATTTAAAGGTAGAGCTCCAAAATTCTAGCCACTTGGGTGCTGCCATAGAGTTACGTTAGCAATGCCCATCCAAGAAGGCTCAGTCATTGGTCACAGATACAATTACATCATATCACGGTATATCTACAGTAGCTTTGGACTGATCATGTCAACATCATACTTTCAAAATCTTAGCAAGCTAGCAGTCATCATCATGAATCAAGTCGACAATCTATCGGCAAATCCTTTTCAACCCTTGTCATATGAAGTGTAGTGTCTTAACACTTAGTACTTATTTATGTAATAAGAAAGACTCGGAATACAAGCAATTGTCAACTGGAGCTTCACATTTACTCAAACTAGTTAGTACCAGAATAACATAGAACAATACTGCGCATGACCAAGGGTGCTCCATCCTTAAAGGGGACATCAGTAATTAACAGAACATAACATGAAGATAAAACAATTCAGAGAAATTATAGATAAAACGAATCGGTTCTCAATGGACATAAACATTAAACAACAAGTTGGAAATCCCAAATTCAACAATGAGTGGTTTGGAAAGAATCAGTGGTTAACTGCAAGCAAGCAATCACTAGCCTGCTATTCAGTGGAGTGGGTGTGTGGTCCCATGTCTGGGTTTAAGGGTCTCTTTTCCAAGCTTAAACGGATAAACAATCCAGCATGACTTCTGCCAAACTCAAAACAACTGGAAACTCGTAACTGGGAAATCTGAAAAAAAACGTGGTCCGACTGGGAAAATAGGTTTTGAACGGTCATCTAACTCGGAATTGCAAGTTGGGAACTCGGGTCTTTCTAGAGCTCCGACCTGAAGATCACTGACTTCATGACTGTTTTTTGTATTCAGAACTTCACCAGCACCATAAATCCAGAGAATGCCAGACTTTGATGACAACATTTTCCCTCGAAGGACCGCCGCGCCACCTTCCTGTTCAAGTGAGCAAGGCCCAACAAGGTGAGTCCAAAAATGTATTGTATGCTGCTGCATAAATTATGTAATATGCCAGGGAGATATGTACTGTATACTGTAGCTAAGAAAGTAATACTAAGTGTATGTTGTGTAGTAAGCTGTTAGTAGTCCATGTGCCTCAATCATTTGGTCCTCTTTTGGCTCATCATTTCACCTACTGTTCTGACTTGGTGGTGCACATGTAGCACCTTTTAGAGAAATGTAGTCCTTGAAAATTGTAAGAGCTTTCATTGTCTGCTTATATGCCCCCTTTATTTATTATGTGGTTCCGACTTAGTGTACAGGGAGAATACTGTAAGAACGGCCCATGTTCTGAATTCTGTCGCTGTACATTTCAGAAGTGCTGAACAAATAGTTATATTGACTACGTCCATCCTAGCGCACTCATTAATGTCTTAATCGAAATTACGGATTGCTTCTTATCGTCCCCTTATGCCATAGTTTGTACATCTCAGATGTCAGTAGAAACCACATTTGTTTAATAAGCAAGTCAGCCATATCAGTGCTGTTTTTTAAAAGGCAGTAAATGAGGCTGAATTACATTTACATTTACATTTAAGTCATTTAGCAGACGCTCTTATCCAGAGCGACTTACAAATTGGTGCTTTCACCTTATGACATCCAGTGGAACAGCCACTTTACAATAGTGCATCTAGGTCTTTTAAGGGGGGGGGGGAGGGGGAGAAGGATTACTTTATCCTATCCTAGGTATTCCTTAAAGAGGTGGGGTTTCAGGTGTCTCCGGAAGGTGGTGATTGACTCCGCTGTCCTGGCGTCGTGAGGGAGTTTGTTCCACCATTGGGGGGCCAGAGCAGCGAACAGTTTTGACTGGGCTGAGCGGGAACTGTACTTCCTCAGTGGTAGGGAGGCGAGCAGGCCAGAGGTGGATGAACGCAGTGCCCTTGTTTGGGTGTAGGGCCTGATCAGAGCCTGGAGGTAGTGAGGTGCCGTTCCCCTCACAGCTCCGTAGGAATGAATGAATGAACTGTTTCACAGACAAGGCTCCTCTGATAGCCAGGTGTAGCAGTGGTAAGGTGTTGGGACTGCTTGTTGGGACACTACTGTTGGGACACTGCTGTTGGGACAGCTTTATGTAGGCCCGAACAGTTTGTTGGCACCGTTGTAGAGCAATTCATGTATTGTTTAGTGTTGTTTTTTTTGCCCCACAAAGATTTACATACATACATCTTTGTATACTGCAGTATGTGAGAACACACAATACATACTTTTCCTAAGGTACATATGGCAAGGGTAATCTAATAGAAAGCATTACTTGGTTCAGTCATTTTTTATGTCCAGCTGAATCAATACAGTCAGTTTTATGTATTCTAAAACAATCTTCTGAAAAAAAAGAGTCATTACAACTACAGTAAAACAAAAGACTGAGTACAAATATGCAGCTCAGATAGCGTCCCATTCTGATGTTTCTGTTTGTTCGATAGAAACACAATTTTTATGAATAATAATAATAATAATCTGTGTTTTGTCCATTTTTCAATGAACAGTGCTCTGCATCCCATCACATCTCACAAAATGGATTGTGATATCTGTGGAGAATCAGTAGCTGTGCTTGGCTTTTGTTCAGATGGCTTGGGAAATGAGTCATTAGTCAAACAGTAGCCTGTCTTCTATGATCACAGAACTACAGCACCCTCCAGAGGCAGAGAGACGTAAATCATGGAAGGGCCCTCTGAAAAGTCCAAAGTGTCAACAGTGTGTGTGCATGTGTGACTGTTTTGTGTGAGTGTGTGTCTGAGATATAGAGTGAAACGGAAACCTCAGCCTGTTCCCACTCACAGTGTTATCTCCCATATTCCACTGACTTAGATACTTAGTATATTACTTAGTGACAAATAATTAATATTTCATTGGATGGTTATGGGATAATGGAAGAGAACTGCTTCCTATTGAAATTCTGCAGTCTCACCGCAGTAAATTGAATTCTGTGTAGAGCTGACGAGATTGGCCGAATCAGCTCATCTCAGGACTCTGGAAAATTCACCACCATGGACCAATATAAAGAAAGAGAGAGGGAGGCACAGGGGGAGGGAGAGGGAGAAAGGGAGATGATGGCCTCCAGGTGGGGACAAGAAAGGGAGGAAGAGGGAGAAAGTGAGCAAGAGAAAGAGAGGGAGGGGGAAGAAAAGAATAGCAGAAGGAAAGGAGGGGGGAATGATAGGGAAAAGGACAAGGAGAAATGGGGAGATATAGCTTCCAATTAAATGTCTCATTTACCCCTTAATTCCTCTTATTCAAAAATGCATTTGTTCAGATTTGCAGCGTCTGGACTGTAATTCCAGTGTGGTAATGGAGAAGAAACGCCCCTGCTGTGGTGTTTAGACACTGTTCAGGGGCCATAATGGACATAATATCTGGGCAATGATTTTTCTGAATAAAAATACTTTCCTAGACTAATGTTTGGGAATGTAATGTAAGTGATGGCTATATGTGCTAATGCATAGGTGGTTGGCTCATGCTGATAACACAGAGGAGGTAGATGAAGGGCTCTGGGGTTGAGCCACACGGTAAGCAGGTTGATTACTCTGTGTGCGTGCGTGTGTATGTGTCAGTGTCTATGTGTCGGTTTGTGTGTGTCGGTGTGCGCTTGTGTCGGGGGCTGCGTGTGCGTGTATGTGCTTGCGTACATGTGTATTGCAGTGTTTCTGTCACCTTGCTGAGCGAGCGGTCGCTGACACTGCGTGCTAGCTGCTGAGTCTCAGCTATTTGGTCGGACACACGCTTCTGTTCGTTCAGCTTCTCAGCCAACATTTCTAGTTCAGTCAGAGCCAGCTGCAGAGGCAGGCAGTCTACGTGACCCTTAGGTGTGTTCTTCAGCATGTCCTGACAGAGAAACAGTGAAGAGAGAAACAAACACTAAATAAAGTGAAGAGGTGTTGGTTTGTGTGTAAGCGTGTGTACGCATTGTTTACGTGTTTTTACTGCCCAGAGCCTTATAGGCACATTGTTCTCATTTTCATATTTATTTTTAAAAAATCCAAATATTTATTGAGTTTCATCCCAGATCTATGTGTGTGTCTGGCTTACCTGCAACTGTGTGTGCTTGTGGACCTGCATAAATAAGGCCTTATATTCTGTGTGTGAGTCCCAAAAGAGTTTCAGTGCTTTGAGTTTAGTTCCATGTGTAATATATGATTTAACACAGACACTCCCTCTATAGGGTGCTGAGTTTAAGGCAAGAGGAAAATGCCTCATTTACATTCATAACTTATCTTTTGAAGTCATGGATAATCAACCCCTACTTATGGATAGAATGAGGTACTGCAGTTCCAGTACGCAAAATCGTTCCACACACAATGTTGAGACAGGAAAAGTAAAGGAAGACAAAGAAGCCTACTGCATGAAAAGCTTATAGGGTTAGACTAGATAGGTAGAACCATGCATGGTGTTATACCGTATCTCATGTATTTAGCAGTTTTCAATGGCTCAATGTATCATCGCATGTGTCAATCTCTTGATCAGGTCCATAAAACACTGTGTGGTGTTAATCTCAGATTGTTTACCTGCTCGTTTTCTCATGTGACATTATCTTGTCAATGTTAGCAGTGAAGGTGCTGGTAACGACACATACCTGCAGTAATAGGATGAACTGGGGAAAGCGTTGGATGGGCTTCACCATGAGGCCGTACAGGGTGATCCGGTCAACACTGGACGCCTGTTTCATCTACACAACACAGGATAAGACGCTTTAGATAAACAGCATACCATAGTAAAGTCAGGAGATAAGAAAAAACACAGAAAGAAAGACCCCTCTAGGCACCTCTTATTCAGAGGACAAGATATGGAGAGTGCATGAGTGTGGGAGTAGGAGTGGGTTTAGGTTAGTAAGGTGTGGAGAAACAGAATCTGGTGGATGTGCTGGTCATTAGAGATTTGGGGAGTGGATGTGTTCACATGCCACCTCTATTTCCGATTGGCACAAGCACTGTTCATGAAACAAACTGTTCACACCCCACATGTTGGTGGAGAGAAAATGTTGCAGTTTTAAAGCTTATTTCCTGCAATTGTACACATTTTGTCATGGGGTGCAGAATTGTTTTTGCAGTTTTAAAGGGACCTTTCTTGCAATTCTATACATTTTGCAATGTCTAATGTGTATTCATGTGAAATTTGAGCAACTTGAACATTACTACAAAATGTTGAAATTGCATCTTGTCTATTCTACTATTACAACTTTCAAGAGTAAGTTGAAGCCGGACTGAGTTCCTTAAATATACTGTATGTTTTATACTTTTTTGGTGTGGGGGCGGGGAGAGTTGTGAGAGTTGCTAATTGGTGCAATATAAATATTCTCTATGATTAGTGCAGTGTATTGCAACAAGTAAGCACAAGCAGGCCAGCTTGAAAATATTTGAATAAAGCAAGTACACTTTTATGTAGTTGCTGTCCGCAACCCGCGGAAATCTAATTAGCATAATAAAAAAATCCCATAAAAATCCCTCTATGGAAAGAGGCTCTACAACCTCCACAAGTATCAGGAGACTGGTCTGAAGTCAGTACAGCCGATCTGCCAACTTCTGTCTGTAGCATCTGAACCGGATGTGACCCCTCACACTAATTTGACCCCTCTGTGCAAAAGTGACACTCTGATGAACATTTACATGCTCAGGCGTCACAAGGCTCGTCGGAAGGTCCGTCGGTACCAGTTGAAAACATGTATGGAAGTATATATGGAGTTTGTTTAATGGCAAAAATATGGGGTTAAATACATGTTCAAAAAATATATATATATTTATTATATCTCTCAGATAAAGGAGAGACAATTCAGAACAAACTTCCTTTTGATATGTTTTTGAAACTATCTGTTGTTCCATGTAGTGAATCTGTTATTCAATGTGTTTGTATGGGCTAATAGCAGTAAGGACTATCTGTTATTCAATGACCAGTAGAAACCAGTAGAATTGTAGTATGAGGGCCAAATGAAATAGTAGAAGGAGGTCGACAGTGACCATGGGTTAGAGTGTATTGAAAGAACAATAGAGAAAAAAACAAGGACGGTTCAACTTTGTGACTCACCTTTAAGAATTCCAGGAAGGCTGGTTTGGACATGCATGCCTTTTTTATGAGGGCCATGGCATTGGTGAAGTTATTGACATAGTCGCTGTAAACATCTAGCACCATTGACTTAGAAAACTGTAAAAACATAGAAAGGTGGGGTTATGGGAAACGCAAGAGAAACAATCCTTGCATTTCACATCAGGAATCTGTTGGATTTTTCATGGAACAAGTTAATTCAGGAACTAGTCATGCTTGGTCATTTATTTGTTAAAGCATCTGACAACATTAAGTCCCTTGAAAGTCAGTAGCTCCGCAGCTCATGTAACAATCATATTCATGGAATGGAAGGGAAGAAAAGGGTAGAAAATTGCCATTTAAGTGTGGTATGTAAGACCCTGACCTGTTTACCATCCAGGAGACCAACAAACACCCTTCACAATCCACAATCCTGCTGCGGCGGCACACAGTCATTCGCTCTCATTTGATTAAACACAAAGCAGGCTGCTAACGGCAGCAGTAGCTGGAGAAGCAGTAGCTGGGAAATTAGCCAGTCTCACAGAAATGAACCCTCTCCTTCATCTTCTCTGCAAGCCAGCCACAAACAACACACAGATAGTATGAGACCAACTAATAGCATAAAACATTAACAGCTGGGTAACAAATCCAATGGCAGGTGAAAAAGAGAAATGAATGAGGAGTGTTTAGTCCCAACCCCCAGCCTACAATAAACAAGACCAGAAGGAGGGCAGAATCTTTCTTAGGTAAATAATCAGCAACCCTTATGGATGACCACGTTGCAGAGGGTCACAGCAGCACACTCATACATTAGTCCAATTGTCCTGTGCCAATGCTATAAGCACACATATTCAGAGTGTATTTGCTGCAGAAGAGATATTCATCTCAGCTGTAATGGTCTCCATGTTTGAAGTTAGTGATGTTTGCTCAATTTTAAGTGCAGCTCATTATAACTGTGTCTGTGGAAATTGTCTTCTAATGCCCTATGGGAAAACTGACACACTCTCTCACGCACACACACATACACACACACACACACACGCACACGCACACACGCACACACGCACGCACACACCCACACACGCACACACAACACACAACACACAACACACACACACACTAACCGAGGCCACAAATAGGTCCCCAATCTTCTCACTGCTGTCCCACTCAGCCACACGTGACGCCAGTGCGATCTGGAACATGGAGTGACACTGAGTGATCTCCCGTAGGCGGTAAAATACAGGCTGGATCTTCCGTGGGCTCAGGATGCGTGGGTTCGCCTCCAGCAAGGGGCTCTGGTACTCCTGGGGAAATAGTATACCCAGGTTAACTTGGATTAGGTGTGCTTTACGGTGGAGAACGACATAAAACACACAAGTAGGCCCTGATCATAAAAAGCATGACATCAATAGCAACATCTCTCAACAGATACAACAGCACCATCACGTGCCCCTTGGACCCTTAATGAAAGGTACATTGATGGAATCGTCAGTTAGTAATAATCTTATAAGTAATTGCAATTAGTCAAGATGCTGTAGAGTATCAAACTACTCAACTATGTAAAACGTGTGACTGCAGTGTCTTTTAAGATGAGAGTCATGGCTAA